>NW_026889067.1:0-12433 GCF_032173495.1 Musca vetustissima
GATCATTTTTCAAGGCCTATCCAAGGCGTGGATTTTTTAAAGAATATTTTTTCAAGGCCTAATAAAGGCGTGGATTTTTTAAAGAATATTTTTTCAGGGGCAGAACAGGCGTGGTTTTTTAAAGAATATTTTTTCAGGGGCAGAACAGGCGTGGTTTTTTAAAGAATATTTTTTTCAGGGACAGGACAGGCGTGGTTTTTTAAAGAATATTTTTTTCAAGGACAGGACAGGCGTGGTTTTTTAAAGAATATTTTTTTCAGGGGCAGAACAGGCGTGGTTTTTTAAAGAATATTTTTTCAGGGGCAGGACAGGCGTGGATGTTGTAGGATAGGCGTGGTTTTTTAAAGAATATTTTTTTCAGGGACAGGACAGGCGTGGTTTTTTAAAGAATATTTTTTTCAGGGACAGGACAGGCGTGGTTTTTTAAAGAATATTTTTTTCAGGGACAGGACAGGCGTGGATGTTGTAGGATAGGCGTGGTTTTTTAAATAATATTTTTTCAAGGCCTATCCAAGGCGTGGATTTTTTAAAGAATATTTTTTCAAGGCCTACTAATGCGTGGATTTTATACAGAATATTTTTTCAAGGCCTAATAAAGGATTTTTTAAAGAATATTTTTTCAAGGCCTAATAAAGGATTTTTTAAAGAATATTTTTTCAAGGCCTAATAAAGGCGTGGATTTTTTAAAGAATATTTTTTCACGGCCTGATAAAGTCGTGGATTTTTAAAAAATATTTTCCACACATCATGGATTCTCTTAAAAACGATTTTTTAGGGATTCTTAGGTTCTGGCTTGGATTTTTTTAATTTTTTAAAAAAAAATATTTTTTTTGAGAATCCACCAAAGAGGTGGATTTTTCCTTTTGCATTTATCCATTTTCAAACCTACAAACACCCATTACGCACTCAGCACGTAGCTGTCATGTTGCGGATGTTGTTGATCTAGTTTTTTTTCAACCCCGTAACAAGTTAAGTAGTTGGTTGTTGGCAAATGACAAGCAGCTGACCAACAACAACAACAACAAAACTATGATTTGTAACTGTCAACTGCAATTTAAAAATAAAATGTGTGAAATATGACCATAATAAAATAGATTTTTATATCAATTGGACAATTGCTCAATTTACAATAACAATAACAACAACAGCAACAACAAACATTGACTGATTCTGGCAGTTGGCATAAATTCAAGCTTTTATTTTATTTATTTATTTTATTTTATTTTTTTGTTGCTATGCCTAGCTTAGAGCCATATTTATGCTATGTGTTTCTGATTTGAATTTACCATGTCAATTAAATTTAGATTTTCAGTTCAGAACTCAAAAAAAAAAAACTACTTAAATACAGCGAAAAGAGAAATAAAAAAATTATGTTTTTTTTTTTTATTTTGATATAAATTGCATAAAATTTTTAACAACTTGTCAAATGCGGTTTTTTAACAGAAATAAGAACATTTAAAGTAGAGATTAGGTGATTTTTGGAAAAGTAAATATAATGTTAGTGGTGAACACCATGGTTGCGGATCCCATATTTTTTTTTAAAAAACATTGGTATTAGTATTTATTCATATTACTTTTTTCACAAACAATTAATAAATTAATCGGGAAATAATAAAGTTTAATTTGCAAATTAATACTAAGTAACCAATTTAAAATGGCCAATTAAAATAGAAAAAAGTTTTTTTCTTTTAAATATATTTTTTTCATTTGATTTGTGAAATTTTTTTAAACGTTCTATTTATATATATTATATATATATATATATTATTATATTTAATAGATAACAACATCATTATTATTCAAAATCCTCTTTGCTATTTTTTGCAAATGAGTATTTACGTGATACGGTAATAACTATATAATATCAATGAATAAATTAGCATTTTATGCGGTTCATTAACTAAAAATAATATTTAGTTATAATAACATTTAAATATATGAACAACAAATACGGAAGGTTATAATAATAATTGAATAGAATGACAATAATTGGAAAATAAACTAATTGAAAACCAGTGAGCGGAGCAGTATAATCGGACGGATCCGACCATACGATACCCTACACAACTTCCGATCCTGAGCAATATTTCGTGATAGTTGCACCCTCTTGCCGGATTATTCTAATATTCAGTAAAGTCGTTCTAATTACTTGTCCATAATCCCTTTACCGTGAAAAAAACAAGGTAAAAAAAGCGTTAAGTTCGGCCGGGACGAACTTTAGATACCCTCCATCAATATACCTATGGTATAGATACTTGAAATGAAAATATAGGGAAATACCAAAAAGAACCTTATACCTATTATGTAACCTATAATGTACACCAAATACAAATTTCAACAATTTATAAAGTGTTTTTTTTTTTCTGAAATCTGAAACCCCCAAAGCGTGGACTGATACTAATAACGCTTGATAGAATATAAAATCCGCAAACCACTGCAATTCAGCTTTCGAGATGAGCTACATGATCGGAGTTGCAATGAAAAGGAAAGCCTGAGAGACACTACATTCCCACCACTATGCGACGCGTTTCGCCGTTGGTGAAGCGGCTCATCAGGCATATTGGGCAATGTGGCTTACAAATGTCTTTACTTGATAAGTTGTATTTATGTCGACTATTGTTGCGAAATTTCATCTACGAATTAAATTCAACCGTGTCAAGATTCGGACATTTGGCATCACACCAGAGCATTCCAATTCAGAGCAGATTTTTCTTGTAGTGACGGACTTTTTTCCCATACAGACTACAATATTTTTCTTCAATGGTATGCAACTGCATATTGTGCAACCTTAGTAAGGTAAAGAGGTGGCTTTGAACGCTAAGGCGCCGGACATCAACAGATGCCATGGGAGCCAGGGTTCAAATCCCAGCCAAGCTCAAACTGAATTTTTTGAGTTTTGTTTTTATGCCTTTTTAAGGCGAAGAATTTAGATTGCCAAGTTATATGAGGCGTTGTTATGTATCTCAATTCTTCTCTTCAGAAATTATCATTATATGGAGGAGATGCCTGAATGCTTACGGATATACATGAAATACAACAATTTTTATGGATATTTTTTTCTAAAAACCCCAAAAAGCGGATCGATCGCATGGTAGGATGGAACATCTCCAAAATACTGCAATTTAGAGGTTTCAGTTATATAAGGCCATCACCACAGGTTTTATATAGTTCATTCTCGAACCTCACTTTCTAATTTTTTTTATCTCGATATCATCCTCCACAGATAGAATGATTACAACACAAAGTCTTAGAACTCAAACCAAACCGCGGAACAAATCAGATAACTATAATACGTTGTTAAAAATATAATCTATATGTGGGAGCTATATCTAAATCTGAACCGTTAACACACATCTTTCTAGACTTAATTAAGTACGCTATGCCAAATTTTGTGCCAATCGAAAGGTATATATAAGGACCTTGGTGCACCATTTACATAAAATCGGACGAAATCTAAACCGATATTCCCGAAACTCACCACTCATCATTCTGGACTCAATTCAGTACGATATGGCAAATTTCGTGCAACTCGAAGGTACACCATTTATCTTAAATCGAACGAAATTATATATGGGAGCTATATCTAAATCTAAACCGATTTTCTCGAAATTTAACAAACATCGTTCTAGACTTAATTCAGCACGCTATGCGAAATTTCGTGCAAATCGAAGGATACAAAGGGACTTTGGTGCACCATTTACCGATTTTCCCGAAACTCACCACACATCATTCTAGACTCAATTTAGTACGCTAAGCCAATTTTAATGCAAATCGAAGGATATATAGGGACTTTGATACACCATTGACCTTAAATCGGACAAAAATATATATAGGAGCTATATCCAAATCTGAACCGATTTTCGGGAAACTTGACACACATCATTCTAGACCTAATTCACTACGCTGTACCAAATTTCGTGCAAATCGAAAGATATGTAGGGTCCGTTTACATTAAATCGGACGAAAATATATATGGGAGCTATATCTAAATCTGAACCGATTTTTCCCGATTTCAATAGGGTTCGTCCTTGGGTCAAGTAAGTGACCTATGCGACCTGTACTTTGTTTGCAATTTAACAACGACAGACAGGACGGACGGGCGGACAGACGGACATGCATAAATCGACTTTAAACGCATTTTTCTCGCATCAATATGGCGGGCACGATAACTCAAAAACTAATAACCCAATCAATTTCAAATTTTGTGAAGTTTCTCTGTGAGTATATAGCTATTCTATGAACTAGACAATTTTCAAACAAAAAAAAAAAAAAAAATAAAAAAATCAAAGTTCCGCCATTTTGTTTATTGTTGTGCGAAGTCAATAATCCTAGTTCATACGAGAGCCAGACATGTACTCTTTCTAACACCGTTGGAATTTTCGGATTCCGATGTTCCGGTGAGGAGTTATCATGCCCGCCATCAAAAATAAGGACTTTTCTTCGATGCGTTACAAACGGAAAAACAAAACTAATATACCCTCCATACTATGGTGGAGGGTATACAAAAAGTTTTCGGTCCACTTCATCCCAATATTATTATCTGATCATCACCGAAAATTATAGGCGCTATCGCGCCTAGAATACAAATTTTGTCATTTTTCACACAAAAGTCAGAGTCCATTTGACCCGCTAAATATTGACCGATATTTTTCAAAACAGGCATGCTTATTCTTTGGTCCGATCCCCTTCTCCATGCAAAATTTCACGATATTCGGGCCATTATTGCGGTCTCTAGGGTGACCAGAAAGTCAGACAAAAATTTGGTTTTAGGTCAATTTCATCCCCTAAATATTAACCGATCTTTACCAAAAACAATAGGGGTCTTCATTGGCCAGAACCCATCCACATGCAAAATTTCGTGAGGATTGGTCCATAACTGTGGACTGTATCGTGTTTACAAATTATAATGGACAGACGGACGGACACACATGTCTAGATCGACTCAGCTAGTCGAGATATGACGATCGGTAAACTTAAAGGTGGGTCTAGGACCAATATTTTGCGTCGTTACAAACTCTTGGTGCTGCACAAAGCTATAATACCCTGACAACATAGTTGTGTATAATTAAATCCATGATTAAATAATATATTATTAAAAATAACGTGTATATAATAAAAAGCCTTGGAAAATATTTGTAAACATCCACACCTATGAAGAGATTTGGAAAAATATTCTTTAAAAAAACCACGCTATAAAGAGCCTTGGAAAAATATATTTTAAAAATCTACACCTATGGAGAACATTGGATTTTTTGGAAACATCATTTTTAAATATCCACACCAATGAGGAACATTGGAATTTTGTAGGTCCCTAAAAAATATTCTTTAAAAAATCCACGCCTTCTGTAGGTCCCTAAAAAATATTCTTCAAAAAATCCACGCCTTCTGTAGGTCCCTAAAAAATATTCTTTAAAAAATCCACGCCTTCTGTAGGTCCCTAAAAAATATTCTTAAAAAAATCCACGCCTTCTGTAGGTCCCTAAAAAATATTCTTTAAAAAATCCACGCCTTCTGTAGGTCCCTAAAAAATATTCTTTAAAAATCCACGCCTTCTGTAGGTCCCTAAAAAATATTCTATAAAAAATCCACGCCTTGTGTAGGTCCCTTAAAAATATTCTTTAAAAAATCCACGCCTTCTGTAGGTCCCTGAAAAATATTCTTTAAAAAATCCACGCCTTCTGTAGGTCCCTGAAAAATATTCTTTAAAAAATCCACGCCTTCTATGGGTCCTTGAAAAAATATTCTTTAAAAAATCCACGCCTTCTATGGGTCCTTGAAAAAATATTCTTTAAAAAATCCACGCCTTTTCTAGGTCCCTGAAAAAAATATTCTTTAAAAAATCCACGCCTTGTGTAGGTCCCTGAAAAATATTCTTTAAAAAATCCACGCCTTGTGTAGGTCCCTAAAAAATATTCTTTAAAAAATCCACGCCTTCTGTAGGTCCCTAAAAAATATTCTATAAAAAATCCACGCCTTCTGTAGGTCCCTAAAAAAATATTCTTTAAAAAATCCACGCCTTGTGTAGGTCCCTGAAAAATATTCTTTAAAAAATCCACGCCTTCTGTAGGTCCCTAAAAAATATTCTATAAAAAATCCACGCCTTCTGTAGGTCCCTAAAAAATATTCTTTAAAAAATCCACGCCTTGTGTAGGTCCCTAAAAAATTTTCTTTAAAAAATCCACGCCTTCTGTAGGTCCCTAAAAAATATTCTATAAAAAATCCACGCCTTCTGTAGGTCCCTAAAAAAATATTCTTTAAAAAATCCACGCCTTGTGTATGTCCCTGAAAATTTTTCTTAAAAAAAATCCACGCCTTGTGTAGGTCCCTAAAAAAATATTCTTTAAAAAATCCACGCCTTGTGTAGGTCCCTAAAAAAATATTCTTTAAAAAATCCACGCCTTGTGTAGGTCCCTAAAAAAATATTCTTTAAAAAATCCACGCCTTGTGTAGGTCCCTAAAAAAATATTCTTTAAAAAATTCACGCCTTGCGTATGTCCCTGAAAAATATTCTTTAAAAAATCCACGCATTGTGTAGGTCCCTGAAAAATATTTTTTAAAAAATCTACTCCTTGTTTAGGTCCCTGATAAAATATAATAGATTATCTAACTTAAGTCATAACCATTATCTAAATGTTAATTATTTTGGGTGATTTTCATTGAAATCTAATTTTCGAAGAACAATAATACAGAAAATAAATTAACTATTTTTTCTATGACATTTTATTTGATGTTATTGTTGGTTTTCTGTGTTTCTATTTTCTGTTTCTTTTTTACCTCAATTCCTCCTCACACACACCATCAGTCACATTCATTAATTAGCTGCCAACTATTGAAGCAAATCGAATTGATTTCATCATCATTTTCATTTGATAGTCTAACATGTATGCCCTCGAACTACTCCTCTTGCCCGTACTCCTGATAATCTATTTCTAAGACGAAACTCCATAGTGGAATTATTTACTAAGAAATTTCAGTCAATAGGCAGCAGGCAGGTAAACCAAAAAGAATCGAATTTTCTATAAAAAGCAAAGAAAACTACGCATTTAGTGTATTGTTTTTCCCAAGGATAATTACCAAACGAGCGAGCGAACAAACGACGAACGAACAGTGCTTTTGTCATTCGATAATTAATTCATTAGTTATTTCAATTCAAATATCCCCACCGGGGGGGTTGCGCCTGGAGATGAAAGTCAGATTTTGTGTCTCTTTATTCTGTTGCTGTCATAAATGCTTGTCGACGGTTGTGAGGAATTTTGCTTACACAAGGGAATGTCTGTCTCGAATATCGAGTCACTTCTTCAGAATCCATAATAACAGCCGTGAACCAAGTGTACACCTGTTGTGCTGCTATTCTGTCTCATGTTTGTTGGCATAACAGCACCCCACCCCACCTTATTTGGCCACAGATAAACACACATATACATACATATATGTATATGTATGTATTGTACTCGAAGTTCAAAGAAATAATTTTCAATCAACCGTGAAAGTGAATCAGGAAACACAAAACAATAGGCAAATGGATTTATTAAAGAATATTTTTCAAGGGCCAACTGAGGCGTGGATTTTATTAAAGAATATTTTTCAAGGGCCAACTGAGGCGTGGATTTATTAAAGAATATTTTTCAAGGGCCAACTGAGGCGTGGATTTATTAAAGAATATTTTTCAAGGGCCAACTGAGGCGTGGATTTATTAAAGAATATTTTTCAAGGGCCAACTGAGGCGTGGATTTATTAAAGAATATTTTTCAAGGGCCAACTGAGGCGTGGATTTATTAAAGAATATTTTTCAAGGGCCAACTGAGGCGTGGATTTATTAAAGAATATTTTTCAAGGGCCAACTGAGGCGTGGATTTATTAAAGAATATTTTTCAAGGGCCAACTGAGGCGTGGATTTATTAAAGAATATTTTTCAAGGGCCAACTGAGGCGTGGATTTATTAAAGAATATTTTTCAAGGGCCAACTGAGGCGTGGATTTATTAAAGAATATTTTTCAAGGGCCAACTGAGGCGTGGATTTATTAAAGAATATTTTTCAAGGGCCAACTGAGGCGTGGATTTATTAAAGAATATTTTTCAAGGGCCAACTGAGGCGTGGATTTATTAAAGAATATTTTTCAAGGGCCAACTGAGGCGTGGATTTATTAAAGAATATTTTTCAAGGGCCAACTGAGGCGTGGATTTATTAAAGAATATTTTTCAAGGGCCAACTGAGGCGTGGATTTATTAAAGAATATTTTTCAAGGGCCAACTGAGGCGTGGATTTATTAAAGAATATTTTTCAAGGGCCAACTGAGGCGTGGATTTATTAAAGAATATTTTTCAAGGGCCAACTGAGGCGTGGATTTATTAAAGAATATTTTTCAAGGGCCAACTGAGGCGTGGATTTATTAAAGAATATTTTTCAAGGGCCAACTGAGGCGTGGATTTATTAAAGAATATTTTTCAAGGGCCAACTGAGGCGTGGATTTATTAAAGAATATTTTTCAAGGGCCAACTGAGGCGTGGATTTATTAAAGAATATTTTTCAAGGGCCAACTGAGGCGTGGATTTATTAAAGAATATTTTTCAAGGGCCAACTGAGGCGTGGATTTATTAAAGAATATTTTTCAAGGGCCAACTGAGGCGTGGATTTATTAAAGAATATTTTTCAAGGGCCAACTGAGGCGTGGATTTATTAAAGAATATTTTTCAAGGCGTGGATTTATTAAAAAATATTTTTCAAGGGCAACTGAGGCGTGGATTTATTAAAGAATATTTTTCAAGGGCCAACTGAGGCGTGGATTTATTAAAGAATATTTTTCAAGGGCCAACTGAGGCGTGGATTTATTAAAGAATATTTTTCAAGGGCCAACTGAGGCGTGGATTTATTAAAGAATATTTTTCAAGGGCCAACTGAGGCGTGGATTTATTAAAGAATATTTTTCAAGGGCCAACTGAGGCGTGGATTTATTAAAGAATATTTTTCAAGGGCCAACTGAGGCGTGGATTTATTAAAGAATATTTTTCAAGGGCCAATGAGGCGTGGATTTATTAAAGAATATTTTTCAAGGGCCAACTGAGGCGTGGATTTATTAAAGAATATTTTTCAAGGGCCAACTGAGGCGTGGATTTATTAAAGAATATTTTTCAAGGGCCAACTGAGGCGTGGATTTATTAAAGAATATTTTTCAGGGGCCAACTGAGGCGTGGATTTATTAAAGAATATTTTTCAAGGGCCAACTGAGGCGTGGATTTATTAAAGAATATTTTTCAGGGGCTTTGAAAATTGTTTTCAATCCACTAATAAATTTTATTTTTTTTACGAACATTTTTTAATAATTTCCAAACCACTCCTTCTGCCCTGCCACAGGTGCATGGGGTATTGAGTGTGGTGACCCCACGATTTTCCATAACTCTAAATATTATCTTCTTTATTTCTTCTTTTTTGCAGTTACAGAAGACCACCACAATTCAAAATGATGGCACCAGCCGAAAATTTTCCCGATATGACCCAAATAGATTTGAACACATTTGGCACCAACTTGACCACAGACGAATTGGTTCAATTTATTAAATTTTGGAATGCCTACAATCACAAGAACACAACGGGAGTGGAGTACAATTCCTCAGAGGAATGTGATGATTATTGCAGAGGTGAATTCTATCGAGGCTTGAGGGTCTATAATGGTCTACATGGCTATGTGGCACTGGTGGTAAGTTTTCACACATTCGTATACCATACACCATTGATTGAAAAAATAATTCCTGAGACTCTTGGGTCGATTTTTTTCTACAGAAAAAAATTCGTGAGACCTTTAGGTCCAATATTTTTCTATAGAACAAAAATTCCTAAGACCCCTGAGCCAATTTTCTATAAAAAAAAATTCCTGAGAACTTTGAGCCGATTTTTTTCTATAGAAAAAAATTACTGAAACCCTTCGATCGATTTTTTTCTATAGAAAAAAATTCGTGAGACCCTTGGGTCCAATTTTTTTCTATAGGAAAAAATTCGTGAGACCCTTGGGTCCAATTTTTTTCTATAGGAAAAAATTCGTGAGACCCTTGGGTCCAATTTTTTTCTATAGGAAAAAATTCCTGAGACCCTTGGGTCCAATTTTTTTCTATAGGAAAAAATTCCTGAGACCCTTGGGTCCAATTTTTTTCTATAGGAAAAAATTCCTGAGACCCTTGGTTCCAATTTTTTTCTATAGGAAAAAAATCGTGAGACCCTTGAGTCCAATTTTTTCTATAGGAAAAAATTCGTGAGACCCTTGGGTCCAATTTTTTTCTCTAGAAAAAAATTCGTGAGACCCTTGGGTCCAATTTTTTTTCTCTAGAAAAAAATTCGTGAGACCCTTGGGTCCAATTTTTTTTCTCTAGAAAAAAATTCGTGAGACCCTTGGGTCCAATTTTTTTCTATAGAAAAAAATTCGTGACAACCTTGGGTCCAATTTTTTTCTATAGAAAAAAATTCGTGAGACCCTTGGGTCCAATTTTTTCTATATAACCCTTCAATTTTTTTCTATAAAAAAATTCGTGAGACCCTTGGGTCGAAAAAAATTCGTGAGACCCTTGGGTCGCCAAGTTTTTTCTATAGAAAAAAATTCGTGAGACCCTTGGGTCGCCAAGTTTTTTCTATAGAAAATAATTCGTGAGACCCTTGGGTCGCCAAGTTTTTCCTATAGAAAAAATTCGTGAGACCCTTGGGTCGCCAAGTTTTTTCTATAGAAAAAAATTCGTGAGACCCTTGGGTCTAGTTTTTTCTATAGAAAAAAATTCGTGAGACCCTCGGTGTCAAGTTTTTTCTATAGAAAAAAATTCGTGAGACCCTCGGTGTCAATTTTTTTCTATAGAAAAAAATTCGTGTTCTGGGTCAATTTTTTTCTATAGAAAAAAATTCGTGAGGACCTTTGGTCAATTTTTTTTCTATAGAAAAAAATTCGTGAAACCCTTGGGTCCAATTTTTCCCTATAGAAAAAAAAATTCGCGAGACCCTTGGGTCCCAATGTTTTTCTATATAGAAAAAAATTCGTGAGATCCTTGGGTCCAATTTTTTTATAGGAAAAAATCCAATTTTTTTCTATAGGAAAAAATTCGTGAGACCCTTGGGTCCAATTTTTTTCTATAGGAAAAAATTCGTGAGACCCTTGGGTCCAATTTTTTTCTATAGGAAAAAATTCGTGAGACCCTTGGGTCCAATTTTTTTCTATAGGAAAAAATTCGTGAGACCCTTGGGTCCAATTTTTTTCTATAGGAAAAAATTCGTGAGACCCTTGGGTCCAATTTTTTTCTATAGGAAAAAATTCGTGAGACCCTTGGGTGTAATTACTTGAATTTGGGTTGATTTTTTTCTATATAAAAAAATTCCTGAGACCCTTGGGTGTAATTACTTGAATTTTATTTTAATTATCGATAATTTATTTTACAATTAACTAAAATAAAAAATATATATTTTCGAAAAATTGCATGACCATCAACATTTCCAATGATGGTAGTTCTGATATATAATTCTAAACTCTTTAAACAGAAAAGAATTGTTTTATTTAAAATCCAATTAGCCCCAAATCATATCGAATTGAATTCGAAGTCTATACAACAATTTGCAAAATTTTATTATCTAACTTGGCAGCATTGAATTTCGATAGCATATCATATTTAATTTCAATGTGTATTGCAGGGTGGGGGGAAGCAGATTTCAACGAAATTTCAAAGCAGATTTCAATTTTGGTATTTAAAGTCATATTCTTATTTAAAATGCACAACTTGTAAATAATTCAATATTTTGTTGGTTTTCGCCACCGAGCATATCGATGAAGGTTGGATTCAGCCAGTATTCGTCTGTATGTATGGCGGTTTGGATGTATGTGTGTGTAGGAATGTTATCAAATCTGCAATGAATAAAGTTTCCTATCTAATCTCTGGGAAAGGAAAATATGGATATTGTTATTGGTGTTGTTGTTGTTGTCGTTACTTGTTGAAGTGTTTAAGTTGTGCAAATACCCTCAAGACCATTGGTAAATTTTTCCAAAAAACAACAAGAACTTTATATTTGAAAAGTTTAGCATGAAATGTAGTAAATCTTGAATATTTGTCAATATTTTGAAAAATTGCAATACAATGTCATGAATATTGCAGAAGGTCGTTTTTCAAAATTAATTGGCCGGTTGAAAATGTTTCAGGACCAATCTCAATTAGCCTTAGAGGCAGGAGTAACAATGGCATTACACTCAAATGGAATATTAAATGAATAAAGAGGACGCAAAGGAATAAAATTGGAGGATTGGATGTTCGGCTTTTAAGAGGTTTCACCCAAGGGTTCCACGATTTTTTTTCTTCCGAAAAATACCGACCCAAGGTCCCAACCCAAAGGTCTCACGATTTTTCTTCTATATAGAAAAACATTGACCCAAGGGTCTCACGTTTTTTTTCTATATAGCAAAACATTAACCCA
>NW_026889068.1:0-12323 GCF_032173495.1 Musca vetustissima
GTTGTAACTCAACCAGTTTTCTCAAAATCAACTACCAGTTCAAAGGAAGAAAATCTCAAATTTTGCCTTCAAAATGTGAAATTTACCTACATACTGAAAAAACTTTTTGGTGCATGCAATCAAAGAATCAATGTCGCAATTCTTATTAGTGCGTCTGCGTAATGCTATATGCGATTTCAGTTTGGTTGTAACTCAACCAGTTTTCTCAAAATCAACTAACAGTTCAAAGGAAGAAAATCTCAAATTTTGCCTTCAAAATGTGAAATTTACCTACATACTGAAAAAACTTTTTGGTGCATGCAATCAAAGAATCAATGTCGCAATTCTTATTAGTGCGTCTGCGTAATGCTATATGCGCTTTCAGTTTGGTTGTAACTCAACCAGTTTCTCAAAATCAACTACCAGTTCAAAGGAAGAAAATCTCAAATTTTGCCTTCAAAATGTGAAATTTACCTACATACTGAAAAAACTTTTTGATTCCATGCACCAAAAAGTTTTTTCATGGTAGTTGATTTTGAGAAAACGGGTTGAGTTACAACCAAACTGAAAGCGCATATAGCATTACGCAGACGCACTAATAAGAATTGCGACATTGATTCTTTGATTGCATGCACCAAAAAGTTTTTTCAGTATGTAGGTAAATTTCACATTTTGTAGGCAAAATTTGAGATTTTCCTACTTTGACATAGTAGTTGATTTTGAGAAAACGGGATGAGTTACAACTAAACTGTAAACGCATATAGCATTACGCAGTCGTACTAATAAGAATTGCGACATTGATTCTTTGATTGCATGCACCAAAAAGTTTTTTCAGTATGTAGGTAAATTTCACATTTTGTAGGCAAAATTTGAGATTTTCTTACTTTGACATGGTAGTTGATTTTGAGAAAACGGGATGAGTTAGAACGAAACTGTAAGCGCATATAGTTGATTTTGAGGAAACGGGATGAGTTAGAACTAAACTGTAAGCGCATATAGCATTACGCAGTCGTACTAATAAGAATTGCGACATTGATTCTTTGATTGCATGCACCAAAAAGTTTTTTCAGTATGTAGGTAAATTTCACATTTTGTAGGCAAAATTTGAGATTTTCTTACTTTGACATGGTAGTTGATTTTGAGAAAACGGGATGAGTTAGAACTAAACTGTAAGCGCATATAGCATTACGCAGTCGTACTAATAAGAATTGCGACATTGATTCTTTGATTGCATGCACCAAAAAGTTTTTTCAGTATGTAGGTAAATTTCACATTTTGTAGGCAAAATTTGAGATTTTCTTACTTTGACATGGTAGTTGATTTTGAGAAAACGGGATGAGTTAGAACTAAACTGTAAGCGCATATAGCATTACGCAGTCGTACTAATAAGAATTGCGACATTGATTCTTTGATTGCATGCACCAAAAAGTTTTTTTTTTTCAGTATGTAGGTAAATTTCACATTTTGTAGGCAAAATTTGAGATTTTCTTACTTTGACATAGTAGTTGATTTTGAGAACAACGGAATGAGTTAGAACTAAACTGTAAGCGCATATAGCATTACGCAGTCGTACTAATAAGAATTGCGACATTGATTCTTTGATTGCATGCACCAAAAAGTTTTTTCAGTATGTAGGTAAATTTCACATTTTGTAGGCAAAATTTGAGATTTTCTTACTTTGACATGGTAGTTGATTTTGAGAAAACGGGATGAGTTAGAACTAAACTGTAAGCGCATATAGCATTACGCAGTCGTACTAATAAGAATTGCGACATTGATTCTTTGATTGCATGCACCAAAAAGTTTTTCAGTATGTAGGTAAATTTCACATTTTGTAGGCAAAATTTGAGATTTTCTTACTTTGACATGGTAGTTGATTTTGAGAAAACGGGATGAGTTAGAACTAAACTGTAAGCGCATATAGCATTACGCAGTCGTACTAATAAGAATTGCGACATTGATTCTTTGATTGCATGCACCAAAAAGTTTTTTCAGTATGTAGGTAAATTTCACATTTTGTAGGCAAAATTTGAGATTTTCTTACTTTGACATGGTAGTTGATTTTGAGAAAACGGGATGAGTTAGAACTAAACTGTAAGCGCATATAGCATTACGCAGTCGTACTAATAAGAATTGCGACATTGATTCTTTGATTGCATGCACCAAAAAGTTTTTTCAGTATGTAGGTAAATTTCACATTTTGTAGGCAAAATTTGAGATTTTCTTACTTTGACATGGTAGTTGATTTTGAGAAAACGGGATGAGTTAGAACTAAACTGTAAGCGCATATAGCATTACGCAGTCGTACTAATAAGAATTGCGACATTGATTCTTTGATTGCATGCACCAAAAAGTTTTTTCAGTATGTAGGTAAATTTCACATTTTGTAGGCAAAATTTGAGATTTTCTTACTTTGACATGGTAGTTGATTTTGAGAAAACGGGATGAGTTAGAACTAAACTGTAAGCGCATATAGCATTACGCAGTCGTACTAATAAGAATTGCGACATTGATTCTTTGATTGCATGCACCAAAAAGTTTTTTCAGTATGTAGGTAAATTTCACATTTTGTAGGCAAAATTTGAGATTTTCTTACTTTGACATGGTAGTTGATTTTGAGAAAACGGGATGAGTTAGAACTAAACTGTAAGCGCATATAGCATTACGCAGTCGTACTAATAAGAATTGCGACATTGATTCTTTGATTGCATGCACCAAAAAGTTTTTTCAGTATGTAGGTAAATTTCACATTTTGTAGGCAAAATTTGAGATTTTCTTACTTTGACATGGTAGTTGATTTTGAGAGAACGGGATGAGTTAGAACTAAACTGTAAGCGCATATAGCATTACGCAGTCGTACTAATAAGAATTGCGACATTGATTCTTTGATTGCATGCACCAAAAAGTTTTTTCAGTATGTAGGTAAATTTCACATTTTGTAGGCAAAATTTGAGATTTTCTTACTTTGACATAGTAGTTGATTTTGAGAAAACGGAATGAGTTAGAACTAAACTGTAAGCGCATATAGCATTACGCAGTCGTACTAATAAGAATTGCGACATTGATTCTTTGATTGCATGCACCAAAAAGTTTTTTCAGTATGTAGGTAAATTTCACATTTTGTAGGCAAAATTTGAGATTTTCTTACTTCGACATGGTAGTTGATTTTGAGGAAACGGGATGAGTTAGAACTAAACTGTAAGCGCATATAGCATTACGCAGTCGTACTAATAAGAATTGCGACATTGATTCTTTGATTGCATGCACCAAAAAGTTTTTTCAGTATGTAGGTAAATTTCACATTTGTAGGCAAAATTTGAGATTTTCTTACTTTGACATGGTAGTTGATTTTGAGAAAACGGGATGAGTTAGAACTAAACTGTAAGCGCATATAGCATTACGCAGTCGTACTAATAAGAATTGCGACATTGATTCTTTGATTGCATGCACCAAAAAGTTTTTTCAGTATGTAGGTAAATTTCACATTTTGTAGGCAAAATTTGAGATTTTCTTACTTTGACATGGTAGTTGATTTTGAGAAAACGGGATGAGTTAGAACTAAACTGTAAGCGCATATAGCATTACGCAGTCGTACTAATAAGAATTGCGACATTGATTCTTTGATTGCATGCACCAAAAAGTTTTTTCAGTATGTAGGTAAATTTCACATTTTGTAGGCAAAATTTGAGATTTTCTTACTTTGACATGGTAGTTGATTTTGAGAAAACGGGATGAGTTAGAACTAAACTGTAAGCGCATATAGCATTACGCAGTCGTACTAATAAGAATTGCGACATTGATTCTTTGATTGCATGCACCAAAAAGTTTTTTCAGTATGTAGGTAAATTTCACATTTTGTAGGCAAAATTTGAGATTTTCTTACTTTGACATGGTAGTTGATTTTGAGAAAACGGGATGAGTTAGAACTAAACTGTAAGCGCATATAGCATTACGCAGTCGTACTAATAAGAATTGCGACATTGATTCTTTGATTGCATGCACCAAAAAGTTTTTTCAGTATGTAGGTAAATTTCACATTTTGTAGGCAAAATTTGAGATTTTCTTACTTTGACATGGTAGTTGATTTTGAGAAAACGGGATGAGTTAGAACTAAACTGTAAGCGCATATAGCATTACGCAGTCGTACTAATAAGAATTGCGACATTGATTCTTTGATTGCATGCACCAAAAAGTTTTTTCAGTATGTAGGTAAATTTCACATTTTGTAGGCAAAATTTGAGATTTTCTTACTTTGACATGGTAGTTGATTTTGAGAAAACGGGATGAGTTAGAACTAAACTGTAAGCGCATATAGCATTACGCAGTCGTACTAATAAGAATTGCGACATTGATTCTTTGATTGCATGCACCAAAAAGTTTTTTCAGTATGTAGGTAAATTTCACATTTTGTAGGCAAAATTTGAGATTTTCTTACTTTGACATGGTAGTTGATTTTGAGAAAACGGGATGAGTTAGAACTAAACTGTAAGCGCATATAGCATTACGCAGTCGTACTAATAAGAATTGCGACATTGATTCTTTGATTGCATGCACCAAAAAGTTTTTTCAGTATGTAGGTAAATTTCACATTTTGTAGGCAAAATTTGAGATTTTCTTACTTTGACATGGTAGTTGATTTTGAGAAAACGGGATGAGTTAGAACTAAACTGTAAGCGCATATAGCATTACGCAGTCGTACTAATAAGAATTGCGACATTGATTCTTTGATTGCATGCACCAAAAAGTTTTTTCAGTATGTAGGTAAATTTCACATTTTGTAGGCAAAATTTGAGATTTTCTTACTTCGACATGGTAGTTGATTTTGAGGAAACGGGATGAGTTAGAACTAAACTGTAAGCGCATATAGCATTACGCAGTCGTACTAATAAGAATTGCGACATTGATTCTTTGATTGCATGCACCAAAAAGTTTTTTCAGTATGTAGGTAAATTTCACATTTTGTAGGCAAAATTTGAGATTTTCTTACTTTGACATGGTAGTTGATTTTGAGAAAACGGGATGAGTTAGAACTAAACTGTAAGCGCATATAGCATTACGCAGTCGTACTAATAAGAATTGCGACATTGATTCTTTGATTGCATGCACCAAAAAGTTTTTTCAGTATGTAGGTAAATTTCACATTTTGTAGGCAAAATTTGAGATTTTCTTACTTTGACATGGTAGTTGATTTTGAGAAAACGGGATGAGTTAGAACTAAACTGTAAGCGCATATAGCATTACGCAGTCGTACTAATAAGAATTGCGACATTGATTCTTTGATTGCATGCACCAAAAAGTTTTTTCAGTATGTAGGTAAATTTCACATTTTGTAGGCAAAATTTGAGATTTTCTTACTTTGACATGGTAGTTGATTTTGAGAAAACGGGATGAGTTAGAACTAAACTGTAAGCGCATATAGCATTACGCAGTCGTACTAATAAGAATTGCGACATTGATTCTTTGATTGCATGCACCAAAAAGTTTTTTCAGTATGTAGGTAAATTTCACATTTTGTAGGCAAAATTTGAGATTTTCTTACTTTGACATGGTAGTTGATTTTGAGAAAACGGGATGAGTTAGAACTAAACTGTAAGCGCATATAGCATTACGCAGTCGTACTAATAAGAATTGCGACATTGATTCTTTGATTGCATGCACCAAAAAGTTTTTTCAGTATGTAGGTAAATTTCACATTTTGTAGGCAAAATTTGAGATTTTCTTACTTTGACATGGTAGTTGATTTTGAGAAAACGGGATGAGTTAGAACTAAACTGTAAGCGCATATAGCATTACGCAGTAGTACTAATAAGAATTGCGACATTGATTCTTTGATTGCATGCACCAAAAAGTTTTTTCAGTATGTAGGTAAATTTCACATTTTGTAGGCAAAATTTGAGATTTTCTTACTTTGACATGGTAGTTGATTTTGAGAAAACGGGATGAGTTAGAACTAAACTGTAAGCGCATATAGCATTACGCAGTCGTACTAATAAGAATTGCGACATTGATTCTTTGATTGCATGCACCAAAAAGTTTTTTCAGTATGTAGGTAAATTTCACATTTTGTAGGCAAAATTTGAGATTTTCTTACTTTGACATGGTAGTTGATTTTGAGAAAACGGGATGAGTTAGAACTAAACTGTAAGCGCATATAGCATTACGCAGTCGTACTAATAAGAATTGCGACATTGATTCTTTGATTGCATGCACCAAAAAGTTTTTTCAGTATGTAGGTAAATTTCACATTTTGTAGGCAAAATTTGAGATTTTCTTACTTTGACATGGTAGTTGATTTTGAGAAAACGAAATGAGTTAGAACTAAACTGTAAGCGCATATAGCATTACGCAGTCGTACTAATAAGAATTGCGACATTGATTCTTTGATTGCATGCACCAAAAAGTTTTTTCAGTATGTAGGTAAATTTCACATTTTGTAGGCAAAATTTGAGATTTTCTTACTTTGACATGGTAGTTGATTTTGAGAAAACGGGATGAGTTAGAACTAAACTGTAAGCGCATATAGCATTACGCAGTCGTACTAATAAGAATTGCGACATTGATTCTTTGATTGCATGCACCAAAAAGTTTTTTCAGTATGTAGGTAAATTTCACATTTTGTAGGCAAAATTTGAGATTTTCTTACTTTGACATGGTAGTTGATTTTGAGAAAACGGAATGAGTTAGAACTAAACTGTAAGCGCATATAGCATTACGCAGTCGTACTAATAAGAATTGCGACATTGATTCTTTGATTGCATGCACCAAAAAGTTTTTTCAGTATGTAGGTAAATTTCACATTTTGTAGCAAAATTTGAGATTTTCTTACTTTGACATAGTAGTTGATTTTGAGAAAACGGAATGAGTTAGAACTAAACTGTAAGCGCATATAGCATTACGCAGTCGTACTAATAAGAATTGCGACATTGATTCTTTGATTGCATGCACCAAAAAGTTTTTTCAGTATGTAGGTAAATTTCACATTTTGTAGGCAAAATTTGAGATTTTCTTACTTTGACATGGTAGTTGATTTTGAGAAAACGGGATGAGTTAGAACTAAACTGTAAGCGCATATAGCATTACGCAGTCGTACTAATAAGAATTGCGACATTGATTCTTTGATTGCATGCACCAAAAAGTTTTTTCAGTATGTAGGTAAATTTCACATTTTGTAGGCAAAATTTGAGATTTTCTTACTTTGACATGGTAGTTGATTTTGAGAAAACGGGATGAGTTAGAACTAAACTGTAAGCGCATATAGCATTACGCAGTCGTACTAATAAGAATTGCGACATTGATTCTTTGATTGCATGCACCAAAAAGTTTTTTCAGTATGTAGGTAAATTTCACATTTTGTAGGCAAAATTTGAGATTTTCTTACTTTGACATGGTAGTTGATTTTGAGAAAACGGGATGAGTTAGAACTAAACTGTAAGCGCATATAGCATTACGCAGTCGTACTAATAAGAATTGCGACATTGATTCTTTGATTGCATGCACCAAAAAGTTTTTTCAGTATGTAGGTAAATTTCACATTTTGTAGGCAAAATTTGAGATTTTCTTACTTTGACATGGTAGTTGATTTTGAGAAAACGGAATGAGTTAGAACTAAACTGTAAGCGCATATAGCATTACGCAGTCGTACTAATAAGAATTGCGACATTGATTCTTTGATTGCATGCACCAAAAAGTTTTTTCAGTATGTAGGTAAATTTCACATTTTGTAGGCAAAATTTGAGATTTTCTTACTTTGACAGAGTAGTTGATTTTGAGAAAACGGGATGAGTTAGAACTAAACTGTAAGCGCAAATAGCATTACGCAGTCGTACTAATAAGAATTGCGACATTGATTCTTTGATTGCATGCACCAAAAAGTTTTTTCAGTATGTAGGTAAATTTCACATTTTGTAGGCAAAATTTGAGATTTTCTTACTTTGACATGGTAGTTGATTTTGAGAAAACGGGATGAGTTAGAACGAAACTGTAAGCGCATATAGAGAAAACGGGATGAGTTAGAACGAAACTGTAAGCGCATATAGCATTACGCAGTCGTACTAATAAGAATTGCGACATTGATTCTTTGATTGCATGCACCAAAAAGTTTTTTCAGTATGTAGGTAAATTTCACATTTTGTAGGCAAAATTTGAGATTTTCTTACTTTGACATGGTAGTTGATTTTGAGAAAACGGAATGAGTTAGAACTAAACTGTAAGCGCATATAGCATTACGCAGTCGTACTAATAAGAATTGCGACATTGATTCTTTGATTGCATGCACCAAAAAGTTTTTTCAGTATGTAGGTAAATTTCACATTTTGTAGGCAAAATTTGAGATTTTCTTACTTTGACATGGTAGTTGATTTTGAGAAAACGGGATGAGTTAGAACTAAACTGTAAGCGCATATAGCATTACGCAGTCGTACTAATAAGAATTGCGACATTGATTCTTTGATTGCATGCACCAAAAAGTTTTTTCAGTATGTAGGTAAATTTCACATTTTGTAGGCAAAATTTGAGATTTTCTTACTTTGACATGGTAGTTGATTTTGAGAAAACGGGATGAGTTAGAACTAAACTGTAAGCGCATATAGCATTACGCAGTCGTACTAATAAGAATTGCGACATTGATTCTTTGATTGCATGCACCAAAAAGTTTTTTCAGTATGTAGGTAAATTTCACATTTTGTAGGCAAAATTTGAGATTTTCTTACTTTGACATGGTAGTTGATTTTGAGAAAACGGGATGAGTTAGAACTAAACTGTAAGCGCATATAGCATAACGCAGACGCACTAATAAGAATTGCGACATTGATTCTTTGATTGCATGCACCAAAAAGTTTTTTCAGTATGTAGGTAAATTTCACATTTTGTAGGCAAAATTTGAGATTTTCTTACTTTGACATGGTAGTTGATTTTGAGAAAACGGAATGAGTTAGAACTAAACTGTAAGCGCATATAGCATTACGCAGTCGTACTAATAAGAATTGCGACATTGATTCTTTGATTGCATGCACCAAAAAGTTTTTTCAGTATGTAGGTAAATTTCACATTTTGTAGGCAAAATTTGAGATTTTCTTACTTTGACATGGTAGTTGATTTTGAGAAAACGGGATGAGTTAGAACTAAACTGTAAGCGCATATAGCATTACGCAGTCGTACTAATAAGAATTGCGACATTGATTCTTTGATTGCATGCACCAAAAAGTTTTTTCAGTATGTAGGTAAATTTCACATTTTGTAGGCAAAATTTGAGATTTTCTTACTTTGACATGGTAGTTGATTTTGAGAAAACGGGATGAGTTAGAACTAAACTGTAAGCGCATATAGCATTACGCAGTCGTACTAATAAGAATTGCGACATTGATTCTTTGATTGCATGCACCAAAAAGTTTTTTCAGTATGTAGGTAAATTTCACATTTTGTAGGCAAAATTTGAGATTTTCTTACTTTGACATGGTAGTTGATTTTGAGAAAACGGGATGAGTTAGAACTAAACTGTAAGCGCATATAGCATTACGCAGTCGTACTAATAAGAATTGCGACATTGATTCTTTGATTGCATGCACCAAAAAGTTTTTTCAGTATGTAGGTAAATTTCACATTTTGTAGGCAAAATTTGAGATTTTCTTACTTTGACATGGTAGTTGATTTTGAGAAAACGGGATGAGTTAGAACTAAACTGTAAGCGCATATAGCATTACGCAGTCGTACTAATAAGAATTGCGACATTGATTCTTTGATTGCATGCACCAAAAAGTTTTTTCAGTATGTAGGTAAATTTCACATTTTGTAGGCAAAATTTGAGATTTTCTTACTTTGACATGGTAGTTGATTTTGAGAAAACGGGATGAGTTAGAACTAAACTGTAAGCGCATATAGCATTACGCAGTCGTACTAATAAGAATTGCGACATTGATTCTTTGATTGCATGCACCAAAAAGTTTTTTCAGTATGTAGGTAAATTTCACATTTTGTAGGCAAAATTTGAGATTTTCTTACTTTGACATGGTAGTTGATTTTGAGAAAACGGGATGAGTTAGAACTAAACTGTAAGCGCATATAGCATTATGCAGTCGTACTAATAAGAATTGTGACATTGGTTCTTTGATTGCATGCACCAAAAAGTTTTTTCAGTATTTATGTAAATTTCACATTTTGTTCAGTATGTAGGTAAATTTCACATTTTGTAGGCAAAATTTGAGATTTTCTTACTTTGACAGTTTGCATATAGCATTACGGTCGTACTAATGAATTGCGACATTGATTCTTTGATTGCATGCACCAAAAAGTTTTTTCAGTAAGGTAAATTTCACATTTTTGCAAAAGGCAAAATTTGAAAAGATTTTCTTACTTTGACATGGTAGTTGATTTTGAGAAAACGGGATGAGTTACAACCAAACTAAAAGCGCATATAGCATTACGCAGACGTACTAATAAGAATTGCGACATTGATTCTTTGATTGCATGCACCAAAAAGTTTTTTCAGTATGTAGGTAAATTTCACATTTTGTAAGCAAAATTTGAGATTTTCTTACTTTGACAGAGTAGTTGATTTTGAGAAAACGGGATGAGTTAGAACTAAACTGTAAGCGCATATAGCATTACGCAGTCGTACTAATAAGAATTGCGACATTGATTCTTTGATTGCATGCACCAAAAAGTTTTTTCAGTATGTAGGTAAATTTCACATTTTGTAGGCAAAATTTGAGATTTTCTTACTTTGACATGGTAGTTGATTTTGAGAAAACGGGATGAGTTACAACCAAACTGTAAGCGCATATAGCATTACGCAGACGCACTAATAAGAATTGCGACATTGATTCTTTGATTGCATGCACCAAAAAGTTTTTTCAGTATGTAGGTAAATTTCACATTTTGTAGGCAAAATTTGAGATTTTCTTACTTTGACATGGTAGTTGATTTTGAGAAAACGGGATGAGTTAGAACTAAACTGTAAGCGCATATAGCATTACGCAGTCGTACTAATAAGAATTGCGACATTGATTCTTTGATTGCATGCACCAAAAAGTTTTTTCAGTATGTAGGTAAGCGCATATAGCATTACGCAGTCGTACTAATAAGAATTGCGACATTGATTCTTTGATTGCATGCACCAAAAAGTTTTTTCAGTATGTAGGTAAATTTCACATTTTGTAGGCAAAATTTGAGATTTTCTTACTTTGACATGGTAGTTGATTTTGAGAAAACGGGTTGAGTTACAACCAAACTGTAAGCGCATATAGCATTACGCAGTCGTACTAATAAGAATTGCGACATTGATTCTTTGATTGCATGCACCAAAAAGTTTTTTCAGTATGTAGGTAAATTTCACATTTTGTAGGCAAAATTTGAGATTTTCTTACTTTGACATGGTAGTTGATTTTGAGAAAACGGGATGAGTTACAACCAAACTAAAAGCGCATATAGCATTACGCAGTCGTACTAATAAGAATTGCGACATTGATTCTTTCTGTAGGTAAATTTCACATTTTGTAGGCAAAATTTGAGATTTTCTTACTTTGACATGGTAGTTGATTTTGAGAAAACGGGATGAGTTAGAACTAAACTGTAAGCGCATATAGCATTACGCAGTCGTACTAATAAGAATTGCGACATTGATTCTTTGATTGCATGCACCAAAAAGTTTTTTCAGTATGTAGGTAAATTTCACATTTTGTAGGCAAAATTTGAGATTTTCTTACTTTGACATGGTAGTTGATTTTGAGAAAACGGGATGAGTTAGAACTAAACTGTAAGCGCATATAGCATTACGCAGTCGTACTAATAAGAATTGCGACATTGATTCTTTGATTGCATGCACCAAAAAGTTTTTTCAGTATGTAGGTAAATTTCACATTTTGTAGGCAAAATTTGAGATTTTCTTACTTTGACATGGTAGTTGATTTTGAGAAAACGGAATGAGTTAGAACTAAACTGTAAGCGCATATAGCATTACGCAGTCGTACTAATAAGAATTGCGACATTGATTCTTTGATTGCATGCACCAAAAATTTTTTTCAGTATGTAGGTAAATTTCACATTTTGTAGGCAAAATTTGAGATTTTCTTACTTTGACATGGTAGTTGATTTTGAGAAAACGGGATGAGTTAGAACGAAACTGTAAGCGCATATAGAGAAAACGGGATGAGTTAGAACTAAACTGTAAGCGCATATAGCATTACGCAGTCGTACTAATAAGAATTGCGACATTGATTCTTTGATTGCATGCACCAAAAAGTTTTTTCAGTATGTAGGTAAATTTCACATTTTGTAGGCAAAATTTGAGATTTTCTTACTTTGACATGGTAGTTGATTTTGAGAAAACGGGATGAGTTAGAACTAAACTG
>NW_026889069.1:0-12135 GCF_032173495.1 Musca vetustissima
AGCCAAAGAGGCGTGGATTTTTTAAAGATTTTCCAGAGGCCATACAAAGCCAAAGAGGCGTGGATTTTTTAAAGATTTTTCAGAGGCCATACGGAGCTTGATCAGAAAAATTTATTTTTGGACTGCATGATGATCTGAAGCCCCTTAATGCTGATGCGCACACATACAACCAATTACATATTTATGCTGTGACTAATGTTTTTGTTTTCATTCTCCCTGTGTCACGTTTAGACATAATAATGGTAATAATGTTGTTGCTGTTTTTGTTGTTGTCAATGTTATGTCTGTTATTTTTGTTCTTGTTTTAGTCATCACCTAACGCATAAACATGGCTTAGTTATTTGACATCTTTTTTTAGCAGTTTAATTAGCCATTTAATTTTTTATCACTTGTTTGTATGTTCATTTAAATTCGTTAATATTGTTTTTTTGTTGTTTATTTAAATTTTTTCTGCGTTATTCATGAGCCGGAGATGACATTTATTCAAATTACTTCGTCTAAATGTTCTTGTTTCTCTTTCAGCGGCATGGTGTACATTTTTATCACGAAAAAAATAAATATATTTATTTCAAATTAAATGTTTTTATGGATTTAAATATTTGGAAGTATTTATAGCCTACCCAGAAGCCCAGTAGTTCAAGTAATTGGTGATTAACTAGAAATTTCACATAGAAGACCTGTGTACATGTTTGGAGAGTCTGCAATCTTTACCCATTGAATATTTTCTGGAAATGTAGGAGATTTCTAAAAGATTTCTATTTATAGAAAATCTGTAAAATAATATAATTTCATTAAAGAATTAGATTCGCATTTGTTGCACGTCCAAAAACGTACGTAACATGCATCATTACGATATAAAAGCAAGTTGGACAACAGCTAACAATTTTGCCCAGGATTCTGATATCACATTTCATTCTGAATTCTCTAGCTTGAGGTTCCGGTTATGGTCAAGGACGACGCCTATAATTTTCGTTGATGATCAGATGATATTTCGGGAATGAAATGGATAGAAAACTTTATTTCTTCTTGTTGTCTAGTCGCCCTATACGCCACTAGTATAAACCGAACATCACAAGTTTTCCATGGGGATGGCTATCTAATCAACTAATACGAATAACGAAATGGAAACGAGAAAGACACATGGTTCCTTTTAATAATATGTATAGAATCACTTTCCGAGTCAATTTATGCATGCCCGTCCGTCTGTTGGTGTTAAATTGTAAACAAAGTACAGGTCGATTTGGATGAAATTTGGTACAGCTCATTTGTTTGGCCCAAGGACGAACCCTATTGAAATTGGGGAAAATCCGTTCAGATTTAGATATAGCTCCTATATATGGTGTATCAAAGTCCCTATATATCTCTCGAATTGCTCCCATATATATTTTCGTCCGATTTTATGTTTATGGTGCACAAAAGTCCCTATATATCTTTCGATTTGCACGAAATTTGGCATAGCGTACTGAATTGAGCCTCGAATGATGTCTGTTTTTTTCGTGAAAATCGGTTCCGATTTAGATATAACTACCATATATAGTTTTTGTCCCTATATGCGATGTAACCAACTAATTGGAATGACTGTTTTGATAACAATCTTTTAATATTTAGCGGGCCAAATGAACAAAGACCAAATTTGAATCTTATAGCGTAAATGTTCACTCCGCAACAGCATGATTCGGAAAAAATGCAAGAGTAGACATGAGTAGCTATTGGAATCTAATTGGTCAAGAGGTTGAAAATATCTCGAAATATTGCCCAGGCACGAAATATAGATCCACAGAAGGTAAAAGTTCAATGGCAGTTGTGTAGGATATAATATAGTCGGTTTCAAATCGTTCTACCAAAAAGATTAATCCAAATTTTTATAGTCCACATATAACCGAACCAAGAATGTGTTAGGTATATTTTTCAGTTGTAACGCTTTCGTTTTCGCGATTTTCAAGATCCTAGTCCTATTCTTAAAGTTGAGCGCCTATAGTCGGGTATTTTTTCTCATGTCAGCAATTTACGAAGGCATCCCGATCGATTTATGGTATTTTGAATGAAGCGTATAACAAGTTCGACCGGCAGCTCTTAACAATGTTTTTATATTTTATAAGATCTCTATTTAATATACTTAATTTATCAACTCATATTTTTGAATTTCAATCCACGCCCTTCCCTATATTAAATAAAATAACGTAGACAAAATTGACCTTGGTCAGACTCGTCAAAATCTACCACATGAGAATTAAATCTTTATTCTCCTTCTATGAAAAGCTCCCACTTTTCTACCTCGTTCCAGTAGTTTTTTCTACCTTCTGGTTCAATTTCAGCAGTTTTCAGTTTTGAGCAGCAGAAAGCTGGTTTTCCTCTGATGTGAATTTAGCAATGTTTTGCTCACTACTTATATTATCTTGTGAACCTCTTTACTCATCCGTTATTTCATTCCCGATTTATTATTTCATGGTTTTGACAGAAAAGTTTTTCTATATTCAATAATCGAGTAACTACAAAAAATGGAGGTCACCTCGTTCGATAAAATATTAAAATATTCGAAGGATTTTGCGGTCAGCCATAGCAACTATATAAACTTAACTTTTTAACCTCTATTTTTACAATTTTATTTTTTTACATTAAAATTCACTTTCTCCTCATCAACATACAACAACAACAAAAAACAAAACTATTCCTCATCAACATAAGTTTAAGTGCATTATTTTCAATCTCCTCAAAAGATTACCTTGAAAATTCCTACCACAAATACAGTCGTGTGCAATCGGTGTAAAAACAAAAAGTTTTCCCTTGAACATTCCTCAATACTGTAATATTGCATGTCAAGCGGCTAAA
The DNA here is from genome assembly GCF_032173495.1 of Musca vetustissima. Classification (NCBI taxonomy): domain Eukaryota; kingdom Metazoa; phylum Arthropoda; class Insecta; order Diptera; family Muscidae; genus Musca; species Musca vetustissima. The sequence continues at coordinate 2,830 of NW_026889069.1, forward strand.
GTTCTACATTCTAAGCCAGCGAAATGTGAACAAGAAAAACAAAAACCGAGTATTGATAAATTTCTTGATGAAATCGCGTGCATAATTTTATCAACCGACTATCACAACCCTCTGACACTGGAATTCAAAAACAAAATAAAAAAAATATTCATAACTATCGTGTCTGAGAGTTCGACAGAATGTAGTATAACGATATTAACATATGCAAATAATCGCCCTGTGTGTAATGGGGTGGTGTGAGAGTTAAGTAAAAAAGTCGTCGAAACTTTTATACCTGTACCAAAAAAGGATTTAACGCACAATTAGAACCTAATTAAAGCTAAATCCAGAGCCAAAAATCCCAATGCTAAATAGTGGACTGATATCGGTTATTTTTGTAGGGAGATTTGGGTGTACCGTTATGGAGTAGTAACAGTGTATGTGTAAAAGTGGTTACGCCGTTGTATAAGATTTCTAATTTATTAGAATTTGTGTCCGGAATTTCTACGTGACCCTAGAACTATTTTCTATGCACAAATTTAATGCAATTATCTTAAATAAGATAGGAAATTTGGCGTATCTACAAACTTGCATTCGGGAGAAACAATACATTCTTTCTCAAAAAGAAAACCAGTAAGGAAAGTAATAAAGTCGGACTGGGCCGAATAGTTGGATGTCTATGTTCCCTCTTTCTCCAATCTATCCTAACTTTAATTTCATTCGAGCAGATTAAGAGCCGCCTGCGTAACATGGGGAAAATTTATGGAAAAAAAATTATTGATACACGCTATTCACTACGCCGCGTTGTTAAAAATATAATCTATATGTGGGAGCTATATCTAAATCTGAACCGATTTTCACGAAAATTAAAACACATCTCTCTAGAATTAATTCAGTGCGCTATGCCAAATTTTGTGCAAATCGAAGGATATATATAGGGACCTTGGTGCACCATTTATATAAAATCGTACGAATATATATATGGGAGATATGTCGACATCTAAACCGATTTTCCCGAAACTCACCACTCATCATTCTAGAGTCAATTCAGTACGCTATGCCAAATTTCGTGCAAATCGAAGGATATATAGGGACTTTGGTGCACTACTAACCTAAAATCGGACGAAAATATATATGAGAGCTATATCTAAATCTCAACCGATTTTCACGAAATTTAACACACATCGTTCTAGACTTAATTCAGCACGCTATGCGAAATTTCGTGCAAATCGAAGGATACAAAGGGACTTTGGTGCACTATTTACCGAAAATCGGACGAAAATATATATGGGAGCTATATATAAATCTGAACCGATATCCACGAAATTTACAACACATCGTTTTAGACTTAATTCAGTACGCTGTGCCAAATTTCGTGCAAATCAAAGGATATATGGAGAAGTTGGTGAATCATTTACATAAAATCGGACGAACATATATATATGGGAGCTATATCGAAATCTCAACCGATTTTCCCGAAACTCACCACTCATCATTCTAGACTCAATTTAGTACGCTAAGCCAAATTTTGTGTAAATCGAAGCATATAAAGAGACTTTGGTGCACAAATCGGACGAAAATATATATGGGAGCTATATCTAGATCTGAACCGATTTTCACAAAATTTAACACACATTGTTCTAGACTTAATTCAGTACGCTATGCCAAATTTCGTGCAAATCGAAGTATATATAGAGACTTTGCTACACTATTTACCTTAAATCGGACGAAAATATATATGGGAGCTATATCCAAGTCGGAACCGATTTTCACGAAACTTACTTTGTTTAAAATTTAACATCAGAGACGGACGGACAGACATGCATAAATCGTGTCAGAAAGTGATTCTATGCATATTCTCAAAAGGAACCATGGGTCTATCTCGTTTCCTTTTGCCCGTTACAAATATATGCACAAAGACATAATACCCTGTACTACAGAGTGGTGAAGGGTATAAACATTCATAATGGCAAAAATGTGATGGGACCTCTATGTAGGCGCCTATGCCAAAACAATATGGAAAATGTTCTACGAAAATGTGTTTCACTCTCTAAGAAACCTGAATGTCAAGATACAGACACTGCAGTAGGAAAATACGACTAAAACTTCAAATACCGACAATTGTCAGAACAAGTGTATCTATATCGGCAAATATTTACAACACTTTTTCACCCTTCATGAACGCGGAATGTCAAATTACATACACTTCGGAAAAAGTGGCTAACCCGAAAATTGGGGTCATAGAGAGTTTTGCCTGTGTTCCGTGCGCAAAAAAGGAAACAATACAATATGTGCCAATTATAGAGGAATAAGTCTCCTTCCCATCGCATATAAAGGGATATCCAGCGACATTATTGGACCATACCAATGCGGTTTCATACCTGACAATCCACCATTGACCAGATTTTCACTCTGCGCTAGATCCTGGAAAAGACCACGCAAAACACATCTACTCCACCTATTAGTCAACCTATAAAACCGCATTCGACAGCCCTATCCGCTCAAAGGTGTTTAAAGTCATGTCTGTGGTCGGCATTCCTGCAAAATTAATAGGGCTATGCAGGATAACCTCAACTGGCGAAAGGTTAGCAGTTAAAGTGGGAAAAACATTTCTCGGAACCCCATCAATACCGAACGAGGGTTAAGACCAGGTGACAGTCTGTCCTGATCTGTTTAACATCCTGCTGGAAAAGGTCATACGAGATGCAAATGTAAACATAAGTTGCACTCTGTACACCAAACAGCATATATTACTCGCCTATGCTGACGACATCGACATAAGGTCAAACTTTTCTAGTGGTCCAACATTTCTAGTGGTAACAGTCACCTTTAAACCGATTAAGAAGGAGTCTGCCAAAGTGGGTCTGGCAGTCAATGGCGAGAAGACCATGTTGATGGTATCAACGCGCAAAACGTCCAGTAGACGGTGGAACTTGAGAATTACAGCTACGTGATAGTCAAACATTTTACATACCTTGGTACCGCCATAAATAAAACTAATGACATCAGGTTTGCAATTCGGGGGGGAATAGTGTTGGCCATCAGATGCTACCATGGTCTATGTAAGCAATTCAGAAACAAAGCCACCTCTCGCCAGACCAAACTCACACTCTACAGGACGCTGATATTGTTGGAATTATTGAATCTCCACGATACGATCGTACAACACACAAAATACACATGTTGAGTAATTACAACAAGATCGCAGAGTGCGATGCACACTATTTGTACATATTTGTTGTAGCATAAGGTTTCATCGTAGTGTGTAAGTTAGAAGTAACTCACTCGTAATAAAGTTCTCAACCAGTAAAGAAGTCGTTCATTTTAATAGAAGCTGCAAACAGACATAAAAAGGATATACTACAATAGAGCTGCAGCGACTACTTTGGCTAGGTCCCTGAAATAAAGAATAATGGGGGCACCTTTATATAGGCGTTAAACAGAAACATATTGATTATTTTTGTAGGGAGATGTTCTACCTATTGTAAATTTAAAATATTAATGTACAGCCAATTCGATTGAAAATCGTGTCCAAACCCAATTTTATCTGGTTCTACTATAGGGGCTAACATAATAAGTAATCCTATATTCATAATTTTTAGTAAGAAGATTTCCTACTCAATGGGATCCCAAAACCAGTAAGGAAAGTAGTAAAGTCGGACGGGGCCGACTATATGATACCCTTCACCACTTTGAGTATATTCAACAGATGAATCCTAACAGACGTCGCATTTTTAAAGGACCAGTAAAATGAAATTGGAACCATAAACAGGTCATTCTGCAACCGATACTAAATTGTTCATTTGGTCAGATCTTCAGGATTCAGGAAACTTAACACACATCATTCAAGACCTAATTTGTTACGCTGTGCCAAATTTCGTGCTTAAATCGACTCAAAAAGTGATTCTATGCATATTCTCAAACTGTCTGTCTCGTTTCCTTTTGCCTGTTACAAACATATGCACAAAGACATAATATACAGAAAAAAGAATTTGGTTCAAGAACCTCAAAACCAGGGGGTTACAAGAAAAAATTGACCAATATTTATAATTTATTGTGAAGAGATGTACTACCTAATAAGAACTCGAAGGGTATAATAAGAAATCCTAGGTATTATGTGGCCAACAATATACTTTATTTTTCGTGGTATTGCAAATGGAAAGACAAATTTAATATACACCCCCACGTTATGGTGGGGAGTATATAAAGAAAGTGATTTAATCTGGCAATATATAGCCTACATAATGAGGTAAGGAAAAAACCTAATACTAACCAAGTCGACTAGATATCGGAAACTAGTTGATAACCATAAATAATTGTTAAGTTGGATCCTTGGAATTCATTATACCCTACACATCTTGGTTGTCAGGGTATTATAGCTTTGTGCAGCCTCAAAAGTTCGTAGCGCCGCAAAATATTGGTCCTAGACCCACCTTTAAGTATACCGATCGTCATATCTCGACTAGCTCAGTCGATCTAGACATGTGTGTCCGTCCGTCTGTTCATTATAATTTGTAAACACGATAAAGGCCACAGTTATGGACCAATCTTTACGAAATTTTGCATGTAGGGTGGGTTCTGGCCAATGAAGACCCCTATTGTTTTTGGAAAAGATCGGTCAATATTTAGGGGATGAAATGGATCAAAAACTTTATTTTTGTCGGTTTTTCTGGTCGCTCCAGAGGCCGCAATTATGGCCCAAACAAATTTTTGCATGGAGAAGGGGATCGGGTCAAAAAATAAGCATGCCTGTTTTGATAAAGATCGGTCAATATTTAGCGGGTCAAATGGACCCTAACTTTTGTGTGAAAATGACAATATTTGTATTCTATAGCGTATATATTTACCACTGAAGGACATAGACCAGAGAAGTTGGCAGTATATCTTAGAGGAGTGGTTGACCTTTAAATTGATACCAATTATATTGTCGTAGGTACTCGGATGCGGGAGTTACACTTAAATATTTACAGGTGCTTACGTATTCATATGTTATTTAGTAACATATTATCACACTGAAGGGCGGAAATATAGCACTGATCGCTTTGAAATGTTCCATGTGGTTCCAGTTATGGTCAAGGAAAACGTCTAAAATGTTAGGTGACGATCAGATAATAATTTTTCGGATGAAGTGGACCGAAAACTTAATTATTTGTACTTCTCGAGTCGAAAGCCGAACATCACAACACAACCCACGGCGAAGGAAATCTGGACAAGAAATTAGAGGGGCTGTACTGATTATTAGTAACATTTGCTGACCTCTAGCCAGTCAAAAGTGTGCAAATATCGCGAAATATTGACCAATCTCAGAATATAGAACCACAGAATGTTAGATTTTTATGGAAGTTGTGTAGGGTATCGTATGGTCGGCCCCATCCGGCTATACTGCTCCGCTCGCTGGTTTTACTTAGAATTTGAAAATATCAATAATTCGTTAATCATTAGTGTTTTTTTTCGGAATCTATTTAAGGTCGCTCTTCTTGCAAATTCGGACAGCATATGACGCTGAGGTCTATACAAACGAACTGAGAGACCAAGCGTACTTAAGGTCTAGGTAGTATATAACTATGAATTACTAGCCGAACCCGTGGCGCTTCGCTGCCCCTACTAAAGTGATTGACATAGGATAGTTCACGTAGAAAACTTTTTTATCGTAGCAGCAGGTTAATGTATCTTTGACTAACAGTGGTAATATTGAAAACAAATTTGGTTTGACGTGGCTTTATCACTTGTAATAGTACCACACACAAATATATTTTCTTTAATATTCACATGGTGTTCATTAATCCTTCAAAAACTAATACAATCCTTGATTTTCATTTCCACCAACCGTTATATCTGTTTTCTCAGCTGCTTCCCATATGGTTGGCATGCCTTTCTTTCTCTCAATAATATAGCATAGATTCCTGCTGTATAATCCTAGTTAAGTTTGAATTTTGTATCTTTAATTGTTTCATTGCCTAAAAGGTTTTTAAAATTATTAAAATTCAAAAAAGTTTCAAAATGACAACATATAAAAATTATAATGTCAATATTTTTTTTCATTTTACACAATTTTTATTCCAATATGTGATGATAATGGAGAGATAAAAAACAGCAGACATTAGTAGAATTACTGAACTGGTGATTATTATCTTTACTGCTAATGTCATAATAGGACCAAAAATTATGAGTCATAAGTTCTTCATTTGGACCAATTTTTTACTTTCTGGTCGTTTAAGATTGGATCCGTTATTATCTGAGTATAACACACACTATCATGAGTCGACTTATTCAAGATATTGAGATATATGCATGGAAAATGAATATAAGTTCAGAGGTAGGGCAACTGCTGATGCTATCGACATCCCGGAATTTTCGAAGTTTATCTTGCCTATATTACTTCAATACGATGCCATGACTGACAGCGAAATTTTCTGTGCAGTCTATTTAGCGATTTTGTTGCCTATTTCATATGTATAGATAAATGTTATGCAATGGGGAGTACATTATCGCCATTGTACCACGCCAATTTTTATAGGGATGATGCGTATTTGTAAGAAAGATAGTCAGAGAAATTTTGAAGTGGAAATCTGTAACCGTTCTTAAGATATATGAATAGAATAGGTATATTATTTATTATGTGTGATTACTTTTGAAGCTATAAGTCCGAATCCACGCTAAATTTTAGAATTTTATCTAGCCTATGTTACTTCTATCGGATAGCATGAGGTACTGAAAAAAATATCAGTAAAATCTGTTTAGTGGGTTTTGACTCTTCAAACAAAATTTTTTTTATTCTCTATTTGTAGACTATTTAAGTACAACGGGAATGCATTTATCTCCAATTGTACAGCGTAAAATAAGAATATGAATATATTATAATAATCACGATAAAGTTGCACATATTCGCGAAATATGAGAAAAATAAAAAAAATTAGCAGATTACATCAATATTTTCATTATATTAATGACATACACACACCTAAAAATTAATTTAAAAATATCTACATAATCTAAACACCACATTGAATCAAATGATATCAAAATTACACAAGTCCGTCTTGCGGTTTGTAAATCACAGCGACAACAAAACAAGATATTGAGGAAAAATATTTGTTTTTGGTTCGAAAAAAAATGTCATCATATTTATTTTATTAATTTTATACAAGAAATTTCAGAAAAAAATGTTGGGGTTATTCTGCTATTTTACCCGAATTTCGCCGAAAAATTGATATATATATATAATAATAATCACTTTTTGTGTATAAGTATAAGTCTTGCGGATTATATCAAGAGCCTTCCGATAAATCTTAGAATTCTATAAATAGGAATATATCTTAAAATAAAACAATATTATGAAATATACTTTTTAAATTGCGTGTACATCGCGTAATTCTCAAAATCATTTTATGCGCATGCGGTTTCCAGGAAGTACTGAAGTTTATCTTCTAATTCATATATATTTTGCGAAATTTCATTTGACGGCTAAGATGTGCCACACGTTACATTGAAGTACCCAAAAAATCGTAAAACGCGAATAATTCCCGAAAACTCCATATGCCATTAACGCGCATCCGATTTCGGTGTGCACCCTAAAAAAATACATCGATCTATACCGATTTCAATGTGGTCCATTAAGAACCATGGATGTGCCAGCTCACACTATTTTTGAGATAAATTGCGTCTAAATCGCGTAGTCCACAAAATCATTTGATGCGCATGCGGTTTCCAGGAAGTACTGAAGTTTATCTTCCAATCCATGTATATTTTGCGAAATTTCATTTGACGGCTAAGATGTGCCGCACGTTACATTGAAGTACCCAAAAAATCGTAAAACGCGAATAATTTCCGAAAATTCCATATGCCATTAACGCGCATCCGATTTCGGTGTGCACCCTAAAAAAATACATCGATCTATACCGATTTCAATGTGGTCCATTAAGAACCATGGATGTGCCAGCAAAATCTATTTTTGAGATAAATTGGGTACATCTCTCTTTCGGCTGAAGTTTTTAAAGTTCTCTTTTCGAAAAAGATCAAAATCCGTATGAGGTCATTTATTGAAGCGGAAATGATGCACAGAAAACGCAAATAAATCCGCGATATTTTCAAAAACATTTTTTGCAAATTTCGTGTTTTTGGAAGGCCAGTTCCCGCCGTTCTAGTAGATGGATTTTCACGAAAAAGATTTTATATCATCCGAAACGTAAAAAACCTTATTGATCGCGGGTACCCATATCATTCAGTTGACAGATCTAAAAATTTGGCCCGAAAAATAGGTTTTTTAGAAATTTGATCGCACAAAATTCGCACCTTCGGATGAGTATTACTCTGAAGCTGTGCATACTACATACACAAAATACATATCAAATGACGCAGATTCGCGACTACAATAATCTTATAATCGATTTTTATAAATTCCTGTTTGCGTATTAAAGCTAGAAGTAAAATTAAAAAAACACTCAAAATCGAGCTTCAAAATGTCAGCATCATTTAAAGGTAGATGTAGTGAAAATTTTGAAAAATGGTACATAAGGGGCGAAGTCCCCATTTTGTTGGCTTCTAGTATTATTTTGACACGAAGACCGTGCAATGAGTGGTTTAGTCACAAATCGATAGAGAACATAAAAAAACTGGTTCGCCTCAACGTGTTTTTACACATTTTTTTACATTAAAGTAGACACAGCTTCCACCAGAATAAAGTTTGGAGGTCAATATCATGAACAGTTTGCAACGACAGATCAATTAACCCAAAACTATTCACTTTTTTTCATATACTTAAGTAATTCCCGAGTTATATGGGCAGTATTGCCAATTTTTTAACATAGCTGAAGCGGAGGTTCACCCCTTTATAACTCGGGAATTACTTAAGTATATGAAAAAAAGTGAATAGTTTTGGGTTTATTGATCTGTCGTTGCAAACTGTCATGATATTGACCTCCAAACTTTATTTTGGTGGAAGCTGTGTCTACTTTAATGTAAAAAAATGTGTAAAAACAGGTTGAGGCAAAACCAGATTTTTTATGTTCTCTATCGATTTGTGACTAAGCCACTCATTGCACGGTCTTCGTGTCAACATAAAACTAGAAGCCAACAAAATGGGGACTACGCCCCTTATGTATCATTTTTCAAAATTTTAACTGCATCTACCTTTAAATGATGCTGACATTTTGAAGCTCGATTTTGAGTGTTTTTTTTAATTTTACTTCTAGCTTTAATACGCAAACAGGAATTTATAAAAATCGATTATAAGATTATTGTAGTCGCGAATCAGCGTAATTTGATATGTATTTTGTGTATGTAGTATGCACAGCAAATTTCTAAAAAACCTATTTTTGGGCCAAATTT
>NW_026889070.1:0-12214 GCF_032173495.1 Musca vetustissima
GATGGAAGATCTATCAACGGGTAAAACTCGTATATAGACCTTGGCGATGTATTAGATCTTCTATATATTAAAGACCTTTTGTATATCGAAAATCGACTAAAGTGATTCTATAGGTATGTCATAGATGGAAGATCTTTCAAAGGTTTTATATATAGAGGTCCCTCTGACAGGTCCCAAGAGAGGATAAATTACTTTTTAGGTCATCTTTAAATAGAAGGGACTTTATACAAATTCTATAAATAGACCACTCTTTGCTTTTTTTATTTTTTCGCATGGATTGCCTTGAAATACTCGTCGGATACCTATATTTCAAATATTTTCCGCTCCATATTTATTATTTTAAGTCGATCTATAGGCCACAATTATAAGCCAAACATCACAACACAACCCACGGCGAAGAGAATATGGACATGTAATTAGAAGGACTGTACTGAATATTAGTAATATTCGGAAAAGAAAGAGGTGCTGTTGACCTCTAATAGGGCAAGAGGGTGGAAGTACCACGAAATATTGCACAGGCACGGAATAAAAATCCGCAGAAAGTTATAGTTCCGTAGTAGTTGTGTAGGGTATCGTATGATCGGCCCCTCCGCTCACTGGTTTTAATTTAGCGACGACTTTAATGGTCATTGAAAAAATATTTTTTAAAAAGTCCACGACTCTTGTACTTCTTGAAAAATATTTTCTCAAGTCCACGACTCTTGTAGCCCCTCTTGTAGCAATTGAAAAATGTTTTTTAAAAAGACCAAAACTCGTTTGGCCATTGAAATATATTTTTTAAAAACGCCACGACTCTTATAGCCCTTGAAAAATATATTTTAAAAAGTCCACGACTCTTGTACCCCTTGAAAAATATATTTTAAAAAAACCACGCCTCGGGTTCAAATAGCACGTGGAAGTAAATATTTTAACAAAATCCAGGCCTCTAATACTTAGAAAATCTTTGTTCTTCTTTTATATTCTTAGGTCTCCGCTGACGAATGGCAACCCAAGACCGCTGATGAAATCAAAAGCATCCGCGCCGCCTGCTTGGAAGAAGTTCCCTTGACCGAGGAACAAATGAATCACATGAAAACCTTCGACTTCCCCAACGAAGAAGCCGTACGCAAATACTTGATGTGCACCTCCGTGAAAATGGACATCTTCTGCACCCACCAAGGCTGGCATTCGGACCGCATTGCTAAACAATTCAAAATGGATATGCAAGAATCTGATGTCCAGAAATTGGCCGATGACTGCATTGCCAAATACCCCAAGGGTGATAAGGCAAATGATGTCTACGTTTATGATGTTCACAAGTGTCTTATGGACAGTGAAGTCGGCCAGAAAGTCAAATCCTATATTAAGAAACGTCAAGAACAATTGTCGAAACAAGCCTAAATAAAATTATAGAACCAAAAAAAAAATATATATATATATATATTTACAAAAGCTACCATTTTCCAAAATTATTTACTCAAAACTTAATTATATAACTTACAATATAAGACAGGAGCATGTTATTTACGAAAAATAGCAATTAAAACACTCCTTCGTATTAAAATAACTTCTTGGCTAAGAAATAATGAATGACGTTTACATTGTTTACGGGTGGGGTTTAGTTTTCAAAATATGGTCACTTGAAATGGTTTTCCAAAACATAAGAGGAATTATTTTCATAAAATGTTACTGGAACTAAACAACATCTCAAGTTTCAGTTGAAATTTTATGAGATAATTTAAAACAACAAGGAAACACTCCATACATGACATCTCCATCTTTGGGTATCATTATGGGTGTCCATATTTTTGAAAACTTTATCAAACTTTCTGTGATCCGTGTACGTTAGTTCATTTGCCAACGAAGTTTAGATTAGATGATACCAACTTAAGATAATGCAAGCGTGAACTTATATATACATAATATATATATTATATTTAATAGCAATAAAAAATGCTTAAGCAAGCTTTAATAAAGGAATTTTTATTGGGCTCGGCCACGCCTCTAATGGCCCTTGAAAAAATATTCTTTAAAAAATCCACACCAAATATTGGCCCTTGAAAAAATATTCTTTAAAAAATCCACACCAAATATTGGCCCTTGAAAAAATATTCTTTAAAAAATCCACACCTAATATTGGCCCTTGAAAAAATATTCTTTAAAAAATCCACGCCTAATATTGGCCTTTGAAAAAATATTCTTTAAAAAATCCACGCCTAATATTGGGCCTTGAAAAAATATTCCTTAAAAAATCAACGCCTTATATTGGCCCTTGAAAAAATATTCTTTAAAAAATCCACGCCTTATATTGGCCCTTGCCAAAAATATTTTTTAAAAATCCACGCATATATTGGCTCTTGCAAAAAATATTCTTTAAAAATCCACGCCTTGTATGGATGGCCCTTGCAAAAAATATTCTTTAAAATATCCTTGCAAAAATATTCTTTAAAAAATCTTTGCAAAAAATATTCTTTAAAAAATCCTTGCAAAAAATATTCTTTAAAAAATCCTTGCAAAAAATATTCTTTAAACCCTTGAAAAAATATTCTTTAAAAAATCCACGCCTTGTATGGATGGCCCTTGAAAAAATATTCTTTAAAAAATCCACGCCTTGTATGGATGGCCCTTGAAAAAATATTCTTTAAAAAATCCACGCCTTGTATGGATGGCCCTTGAAAAAATATTCTTTAAAAAATCCACGCCTTGTATGGATGGCCCTTGAAAAAATATTCTTTAAAAAATCCACGCCTTGTATGGATGGCCCTTGAAAAAATATTCTTTAAAAAATCCACGCCTTGTATGGATGGCCCTTGAAAAAATATTCTTTAAAAAATCCACGCCTTGTATGGATGGCCCTTGAAAAAATATTCTTTAAAAAATCCACGCCTTGTATGGATGGCCCTTGAAAAAATATTCTTTAAAAAATCCACGCCTTGTATGGATGGCCCTTGAAAAAATATTCTTTAAAAAATCCACGCCTTGTATGGATGGCCCTTGAAAAAAATTCTTTAAAAAAACGCCTTGTATGGATGGCCCTTGAAAAAATATTCTTTAAAAAATCCACGCCTTGTATGGATGGCCCTTGAAAAAATATTCTTTAAAAAATCCACGCCTTGTATGGATGGCCCTTGAAAAAATATTCTTTAAAAAATCCACGCCTTGTATGGATGGCCCTTGAAAAAATATTCTTTAAAAAATCCACGCCTTGTATGGATGGCCCTTGAAAAAATATTCTTTAAAAAATCCACGCCTTGTATGGATGGCCCTTGAAAAAATATTCTTTAAAAAATCCACGCCTTGTATGGATGGCCCTTGAAAAAATATTCTTTAAAAAATCCACGCCTTGTATGGATGGCCCTTGAAAAAATATTCTTTAAAAAATCCACGCCTTGTATGGATGGCCCTTGAAAAAATATTCTTTAAAAAATCCACGCCTTGTATGGATGGCCCTTGAAAAAATATTCTTTAAAAAATCCACGCCTTGTATGGATGGCCCTTGAAAAAATATTCTTTAAAAAATCCACGCCTTGTATGGATGGCCCTTGAAAAAATATTCTTTAAAAAATCCACGCCTTGTATGGATGGCCCTTGAAAAAATATTCTTTAAAAAATCCACGCCTTGTATGGATGGCCCTTGAAAAAATATTCTTTAAAAAATCCACGCCTTGTATGGATGGCCCTTGAAAAAATATTCTTTAAAAAATCCACGCCTTGTATGGATGGCCCTTGAAAAAATATTCTTTAAAAAATCCACGCCTTGTATGGATGGCCCTTGAAAAAATATTCTTTAAAAAATCCACGCCTTGTATGGATGGCCCTTGAAAAAATATTCTTTAAAAAATCCACGCCTTGTATGGATGGCCCTTGAAAAAATATTCTTTAATCCAATGGATCCACGCCTTGCATGGATGGCCCTTGAAAAAATGTTCTTTAAAAAACCCACGCCTTGTATGGATGGCCCTTGAAAAAATATTCTTTAAAAAATCCACGCCTTATATTACCCTTGCAAAAACTATTCTTTAAAAAATCCACGCCTTGTATGGATGGCCATTGAAAAAATATTCTTTAAAAAATCCACGCCTTGTATGGATGGCCCTTGAAAAAATATTCTTTAAAAAATCCACGCCTTGTATGGATGGCCCTTGAAAAAATATTCTTTAAAAAATCCACGCCTTGTATGGATGGCCCTTGAAAAAATATTCTTTAAAAAATCCACGCCTTGTATGGATGGCCCTTGAAAAAATATTCTTTAAAAAATCCACGCCTTGTATGGATGGCCCTTGAAAAAATATTCTTTAAAAAATCCACGCCTTCTTGGATGACCCTTGAAAAATTATTCTTTAAAAATCCACACCTTGTATGGATGGCCGTTAAAAAAAATATTCTTTAAAAAATCCACGCCTTGTATGGATGGCCCTTGAAAAAAATATTCTTTAATAAATCCACGCCTTGTATGGATGGCCCTTGAAAAAATATTCTTTAAAAAATCCACGCCTTGTATGGATGGCCCTTGAAAAAATATTCTTTAAAAAATCCACGCCTTGTATGGATGGCCCTTGAAAAAATATTCTTTAAAAAATCCACGCCTTGTATGGATGGCCCTTGAAAAAATATTCTTTAAAAAATCCACGCCTTGTATGGATGGCCCTTGAAAAAATATTCTTTAAAAAATCCACGCCTTGTATGGATGGCCCTTGAAAAAATATTCTTTAAAAAATCCACGCCTTGTATGGATGGCCCTTGAAAAAATATTCTTTAAAAAATCCACGCCTTGTATGGATGGCCCTTGAAAAAATATTGTTTAAAAAATCCACGCCTTGTATGGATGGCCCTTGAAAAAATATTGTTTAAAAAATCCACGCCTTGTATGGATGGCCCTTGCAAAAAATATTCTTTAAAAAATCCACGCCTTGTATGGATGGATGGCCCTACAAGGCGTGGATTTTTTAAACAATTTAAATTTTAAACAATTTTTTGCAAAAACTATTCTTTAAAAAATCCACGCCTTGTATGGATGGCTTACCCTTGAAAAACTATTCTTTAAAAAATCCACGCCTTGTATGGATGGCTTACCCTTGAAAAAATATTGTTTAAAAAATCCACGCCTTGTATGGGTGGCCCTTGAAAAAATATTGTTTAAAAAATCCACGCCTTGTATGGATGGCCCTTGAAATAATATTGTTTAAAAAATCCACGCCTTGTACGGATGGCCCTTGAAAAAATATTGTTTAAAAAATCCACGCCTTGTATGGATGGCCCTTGAAAAAATTTTGTTTAAAAAATTCACGCCTTGTATGGATGGCCCTTGAAAAAATATTCTTTAAAAAATCCACGCCTTGTATGGATGGAAAAATATTCTTTAAAAAATCCACGCATGTAATAGATCTGATAAAAAAGTCTTTGAAAAATCCACACCCTTGAAACTATTTTCAAACACATCGGGTCTGAAGTGGCTTAATATAATGTTTAAATATTTGTACGCTACCCTCATAATTTATCCAAAATACTCATATATATTTCTAATATAGTTTCATATCAACAAAGTTTCGATAGATAGTATTGTTTGTTTTAGTTCTCTGTACAAGCAATGGTGCTTAAACTAAAAACAGAACTACGTTGTGTAAATTATTTCTATGTTTACAAATGAGAATTGGGTATAGAGATTTGAGCAAATATATAATGCAATAAATTTGTGATGAGCACACTGACTCTTCGAAGAGGCTTTTCATCCCCTTCAGTTGTCATATGCGGCCAAAACGTTAAAAATACCTAGATTGTGGCGGTACCGATATGTAGGGTCAATAATAAAACATCGACCAAAATATCCCATTTTGAATGCCATGTATCCTGCAAACGTATCACTCCATAATATTCTGAGCTTTTTTATTAGTCCGAATTTATGCCGGTTTCATTTATAACTTATCCACTTTTAAACCCTTCACAACCACTGTCTATTCGCACTGCAGTGAATTTATTACACGAAACAACAACAGCAAATACTAACAATAGAATAAACGTAACGTATCATTTGATAACGCAATATCAGTTCAATATGAGTTATTTGGCTCTCCTGAATGTTCACGGTGCTCTTCACATGTGGCACACCAGTATAAGAACTCTTTTTTCAGGTCTTGCCCGGAGAGTTCTTATCAGAACAATTAGAGTTGACCCAGTACTTTGCAGACAGCGAAGAACACAAGTTTCACATTTCAAAATAAACATCAACACAAAAAATGGGTTCGGTTCCAGTTGTTTTTAAAACTCTTCGTGAAGAAGTATGACAGTTAAATAATAATTGTTAAAAAAATACATAGGCCTTGAAAAAAAGAACTGAATGTGAATCACATCCATTTGTTGTTTATAACAAATAATGGGTTGCAATAAATTTGTATTTTTACAAATAATCACCAGCCTAATATGGTTGTCAATTGCCTATGCGGAAACGGATTATGATTTAAATTTGGTAAGATAAACAACTACTTCTTAGATATTGAAAAGAAATAATCCATCTCCTCTTTATAGGTTCCCAATGGTGACTTCAGTTTACCCGAATCTTTGAAACGTTTTAGCCGGCTACGCTGCTTGGAAAAATATCCCCAGGCGGATGTGGTGAATTTTACCAACACCCATGATACTCATTGTGCTTTACAGTGTTGGCTATATAAAATGGGATTGATGGATTTAACAACGCGTGGTCTGGATGTAAGTTGTAATGAATTTTGATAATATTTATTGAATTTTTATTTGTATTTTATTAAATTTTCAAATTTTTAATGCTAGAGTAACAAATTCCTCGATTTATGGGACGATGTCGATGAGGCATTTGAAGAAGAAAAATGCATGGAAAAATTTGTATTTGCCGAACCGTTAAGTGGTACATGTGAAGATACCTATCGCAAATTAATGGAATATCGTACACATTGTTTGGAGCTGTTTGAGTTTACATTTGGCCTAAATAGTACATGGAGTTCGAAGGAAGTAAGTATAGGATTTTGCTCAAGACTTATTTAACAATTAGTAAGAACGGAAAACCCGAAATTAAGAAGTAACAAAAAACCGGCGCTAACGACATCTATCGAGTCCAACTTTTCATAATCGGAATACGGGAATACTAAATCACAGTCGGGTAAAAAATGTGCCTAGGGTTTATTGCGCCCCTGAAAATACCGTACAGGGACCAATAAATTCCTGCTTCCTTGTCGTCGGAATATGATACACCCCCACAGTTTTCTCTAAAGCAGATACATAACCTGACACCATGATGATGTACTATGGCTAGGAAATAGATAATGTTTGCAGTTTGCAACTCCGATGGACAGCGAAATCGTCGATTTTATGATTTGGAAAAATAACATAAAACGACGTGATTGATTGACTACGTGTTATTGAAGGATCGCAATAGAAGGTAGGGGACTTGCGTTCTTGTTACGCCATTCTGTACTGTAGATACCTATCTCGCCTATAACTAGACCTTAGTGATCCATACATGGAGTGTATGGGGGCAGAAATCAAGTGTGGAATTACCAAGATAGAAATTCACGTTTAGAGGGTAATGACCAAGGGGTACGACGCTGGTAGAGCAAATTGACACGGTGAATGAGCTTGCACCTTCAAATTATAGGATATTACCAAAGTTCACCGGACATCACCATTCGGGCTTCGGGTCTGATAAATAATGTAGTCTGGAAATCCATAATTTCCCTTAGTTCAAACTACACCCCCATAATCATCTACATAAATAGACCATCCGATTTCATTACCTCCGAAAGCTGAATTTTTCTGTGTCATGGTAAAGCAGATTGGCAAACGTTTCAGAGATTTTACTAATCGTCGCTTCAGAGAGCTGCCCATTCCTTCAGATCCTCGGCTAGCTGAGAGAAATTTCCGAGACATCGTCATTGCTTCTGCCGCCCGCCATATACCCGAAGTAAGACCACACTTCCCAGCAGAGGTATTTGCAAATGTTCGTGATGAGCTTAGTCATACAATACCCGAATATCACGTAAAATAAAAAAACCTTGAAGTCTACAGATTTGTATGCGAAAATGCCTAGTCCACCTGACCAAACTTCCCAGCAAAGGTACGTGCAAATGTGCGTAATGAGCTTCGTCATACAATACCGGAATACCACGTAAAATAAAAAACCTTGAAGTCTACAGATTTGTATGCGAAAATGCCTAGTCCACCTGAGATGAATTTCCAAGACATCATCAATGCTTCTGCCGCCCGCCATATACCAGACGATCGTATACCCGAAGTAAGACCAAACTTCCCAGCAGAGGTACTTGCAAATGTGCGTGATGAGCTTCGTTATACAATACCCGAAGACCACGTAACATAAAAACCTTGAAGTCTACAGATTTGTCTGCGAAAATGGCTAGTCCACCTTTGCAACATTGGAGTCGCAAAAAGTAAACTGTGGTAACGGTTGGGTCACTCTTGAATCCCGAGATGACAATGACGAAAGAACGACAGTCACGTCTAACGTCTCATCTGGTGAGGCTCCTGCGAAGAGGGGCTCGAGTTTTTTAAACTGTGCTTCATAGAGCACCCCTAGAGTGACACATGGAAAAGGAGTGTGCTCAGTCGTATTCGATCCCTCCGACCCGAAAGTGTACCTCCACAATTAACGAAGGATGCCTTTACAGGTGCTATTAGAAAAGCTCAGCCATCTAAAGCTTGGGCCCAGATACTTAACAACTGTACTCAACCTGTCGTTAGCCAACAACATTTTTCCTGAAGCCTGAAAAATAGACAGGGTGGTCCCATTACTGAGACCAGGATGCCAGCAGAGGTGAATCGTACAGGGCGATTTCACTTCTGTCTTCAATAGATAAGACGCTTGACCCAATACTTCTCCCTCTGATGATAAGTAGGTTTCCAGTTCCTCAACATCAATATGGATGCACAGTACAACATATTTCTGAAATTCAACAACCATCGGACGGCATTGTACAATCACCCGCATACATTATGATTTCTATAATGTATGCGGGTGATTGTACAATCATGGCGTCGGATCCTATTATCGATGACATTTGTGAGAGGTTAAATGTCTATATAGCAGATTTAGTAAAGTTCTTCCATTTCCGTTCACCACATCCATGTTGGACGATGGTGTACTAATTCCAACCACCAACTACCCTAAAATTTTGGGAGTAACGTTCTATAGCTTATTTAAATTATCCGCACAAGCTATCGCTAATTGCGATCTGATGAGAAGCAGGAACATGGCCCTCAAATCGCTTGCCGACAGCTCTTGGTTGCTGATAAAGAGACCTTATTGACCTCATGCAAAGCAATAGGTCGGTCGGTGGCTATGCGGCGCCAGTGTGGTTTGTGAATGTAAGAGAGAACCCCTGATCAACAGGCTCTTCGAGCAGGAATTAACAGCATTCCCACGGGAGCTGTTAGTCAAGCAATGGAGCAATACAAGAAAATGTAGTTCCTGGAATCCACCTCCAGAATCGAGAAGAACGACAGCCCAATAGACAAACGAGAGCAGTTTTAGCCCAATTAAAATCAGAATGGTGCAGACGAAAAAAAATATTCTTAAATAAATCGGACCGGAAAAAAATATTCTTAAATAAACAGACGTTTTATATAAGTCGGTAAATATATTCTTAAATAAATCCACATGTTAAAATTTTTTCCGGTCCTATATAAGGCGTGGATTTAATTAAGAATATTTTTTCCGGCCCTAAGAATATTTTTCAAGGGCCAACTGAGGCGTGGATTTATTAAAGAATATTTTTCAAGGGCCAACTGAGGCGTGGATTTATTAAGAATATTTTTCAAGGGCCAACTGAGGCGTGGATTTATTAAAGAATATTTTTCAAGGGCCAACTGAGGCGTGGATTTATTAAAGAATATTTTTCAAGGGCCAACTGAGGCGTGGATTTATTAAAGAATATTTTTCAAGGGCCAACTGAGGCGTGGATTTATTAAAGAATATTTTTCAAGGGCCAACTGAGGCGTGGATTTATTAAAGAATATTTTTCAAGGGCCAACTGAGGCGTGGATTTATTAAAGAATATTTTTCAAGGGCCAACTGAGGCGTGGATTTATTAAAGAATATTTTTCAAGGGCCAACTGAGGCGTGGATTTATTAAGAATATTTTTCAACTGAGGTGTGGATTTATTAAAGAATATTTTTCAAGGGCCAACTGAGGCGTGGATTTATTAAAGAATATTTTTCAAGGGCCTATATGAGGCGTGGATTTATTAAAGAATAATTGTTCAGGGCCCATATAAGACGTAGATTTATTAAAGAATATTTTTCAAGGGCCAATGAGGCGTGGATTTATTAAAGAATATTTTTCAAGGGCCTATATAAGGCGTGGATTTAATTAAGAATATTTTTTCCGGCCCTATATGAGGCGTGGATTTAATTAAGAATATTTTTCAAGGGCCAACTGAGGCGTGGATTTATTAAAGAATATTTTTCAAGGGCCAACTGAGGCGTGGATTTATTAAAGAATATTTTTCAAGGGCCAACTGAGGCGTGGATTTATTAAAGAATATTTTTCAAGGGCCTATATGAGGCGTGGATTTATTAAAGAATATTTTTCAAGGGCCATATAAGGCGTGGATTTATTAAGGAATATTTTTTCAAGGGCCTATATAAGGCGTGGATTTTTTAAAGAATATTTTTTCAAGGGCCTATATAAGGCGTGGATTTATTAAACAATATTTTTCAAGGGCCTATATAAGGCGTGGATTTATTAAACAATATTTTTCAAGGGCCTATATAAGGCGTGGATTTATTAAACAATATTTTTCAAGGGCCTATATAAGGCGTGGATTTATTAAACAATATTTTTCAAGGGCCAACTAAGGCGTGGATTTAATTAAGAATATTTTTTCTGGCCCTATAATTTATTTAAGTTTATTTTTTCGACCCTATATAAGGTGTGGATTTAATTAAGAATATTTTTTCCGGCCCTATATAAGGCGTGGATTTAATTAAGAATATTTTTTCCGGTCCTATATAAGGCGTGGATTTAATTAAGAATATTTTTTCCGGCCCTATGTAAGGCGTGGATTAAATTAAGAATATTTTTCCGGCCCAATGCAAGGCGTCGATTTAATTAAGAATATTTTTTCCGGCCCTTATAAGGCGTGGATTTATTAAAGGTCATTTTTTCCGGGCCTATATAAGGCGTGGATTTATTAAAGGTCATTCTTTCCAGGCCTATATAAGGCGTGGATTTATTAAAGGTCATTTTTTTTCCGGGCCTATATAAGGCGTGGATTTATTAAAGATCATTTTTTTCCGGGCCTATATAAAGCGTGGATTTATTAAAGATAATTTTTTCTGGGCCTATATAAGGCGTGGATTTATTAAAGATTATTTTTTCCGTGCCTATATAAGGCGTGGATTTATTTAAGATTATTTTTTCCGTGCCTATATAAGGCGTGGATTTTTTTAAGATTATTTTTTCCGTGCCTATATAAGGCGTGGATTTATTTAAGATTATTTTTTCCGTGCCTATATAAGGCGTGGATTTTTTTAAGATTATTTTTTCCGTGCCTATATAAGGCGTGGATTTTTTTAAGATTATTTTTTCCGTGCCTATATAAGGCGTGGATTTATTTAAGATTATTTTTTCCGTGCCTATATAAGGCGTGGATTTTTTTAAGATTATTTTTTCCGGCCCTATATAAGGCGTGGATTTAAATAAGAATATTTTTTCCGGCCCTATATAAGCCGTGGATTTATTTAAGATAATTTTTATCGACCCTATATAAGGCGTGGATTCATTTAAGATAATTTCTATCGACCCTATATAAGGCGTGGACTTATTTAAGATAATTTCTATCGACCCTATATAAGGCGTGGACTTATTTAAGACTATTTTCTATCTCAGTGTTAATTATGATCTCTTCATATATTTTTAGCCCTCAAAATCTATTGGACAATAATTTCTATCGACCCTATATAAGGCGTGGACTTATTTAAGATAATTTCTATCGACCCTATATAAGGCGTGGACTTATTTTGTGACTCTATTGAAGAAGGTATTGAAACTGTTACCGAACATTCGCAATCTTCTGAAATAAGCTTTCTAGGACATTACAAAAGTAAATTAGAGTGTATTTATCAAAATTATCATTATTTGGATGCCTACGGAAGAATTGATGTAAGTATTCGAAGTCTTCACAAATAAATGTAAAACACTAATCTTTCAACATTTTAGGAATCCGAAATAATTCGAAGCTATGAAGAGGCCCA
>NW_026889071.1:0-12153 GCF_032173495.1 Musca vetustissima
CCTCACCTTTCACTTCAACTATGATAGCACAAAATAATAAAACAATTAATTTAAACATTATATATATTTTTTCAAAGATCGGTTTCCGATTTTTTTTCTTTTCGTTTTCACAACATTTAATATCGTTTCTCTTAGGTCTTGTCCGTTAGACTGTCAAAATTTTTTAAATCGCTATTTGCAATGAAGTCCATAGTTTGTTATGAAGCTATGAATGACGTATGGAGGGTTGGGGGTAACATCAGAACCCCTTTTCTTGACGATAACAATTTTTTGTGGCCGCGGATATTCTAAGGCCATGCATTCACCACTACATGATTTGATATGGGATTATGTCGGTACTGTTGTGTTCTATTCCAAATTCCTTTTGGGGGAAACACAACACACGCAAGCAAAAAAAAAATAACAACGACATGACGGATATTCCAAACAATCACAAAACTATGCTTTAACCTTGAATGAAAATATCTAAAAATAACCCTTAAAAAATAAGTTTTAAAAATTTCACGCTTTGTATCGATGGACATTAAAAAATAATTTTTAAAAAATCCACGCCTTGTGTGTATGGACCTTAAAAAATAATTTTTAAAAAATCCACGCCTTGTGTGTATGGACCTTAAAAAATAATTTTTAAAAAATCCACGCCTTGTGTGTATGGACCTTAAAAAATAATTTTTAAAAAATCCACGACGACCTTAAAAAATCCACGCCTTGTGTGTATGGACCTTAAAAAATAATTTTTAAAAAATCCACGCCTTGTGTGTATGGACCTTAAAAAATAATTTTTAAAAAATCCACGCCTTGTGTGTATGGACCTTAAAAAATAATTTTTAAAAAATCCACGCCTTGTGTGTATGGACCTTAAAAAATAATTTTTAAAAAATCCACGCCTTGTGTGCCTTGTGTGTATGGACCTTAAAAAATAATTTTTAAAAAATCCACGCCTTGTGTGTATGGACCTTAAAAAATAATTTTTAAAAAATCCACGCCTTGTGTGTATGGACCTTAAAAAATAATTTTTAAAAAATCCACGCCTTGTGTCTTGTGTGTATGGACCTTAAAAAATAATTTTTAAAAAATCCACGCCTTGTGTGTATGGACCTTAAAAAATAATTTTTAAAAAATCCACGCCTTGTGTGTATGGACCTTAAAAAATAATTTTTAAAAAATCCACGCCTTGTGTGTATGGACCTTAAAAAATAATTTTTAAAAAATCCACGCCTTGTGTGTATGGACCTTAAAAAATAATTTTTAAAAAATCCACGCCTTGTGTGTCGATGGACCTTAAAAAATAATTTTTAAAAAATCCACGCCTTGTGTGTATGGACCTTAAAAAATAATTTTTAAAAAATCCACGCCTTGTGTGTATGGACCTTAAAAAATAATTTTTAAAAAATCCACGCCTTGTGTGTATGGACCTTAAAAAATAATTTTTAAAAAAATGGACCTTAAAAATAATTTTTAAAAAATCCACGCCTTGATATGGACCTTGAAAAATAATTTTTAAAAAATGTGTCGATGCTTAAAAAATATTTTTTAAAAAATCCACGCCTTGTGTCGATGGACCTTAAAAAATAATTTTTAAAAAATCCACGCCTTGTGTGTCGATGGACCTTAAAAAATAATTTTTAAAAAATCCACGCCTTGTGTGTATGGACCTTAAAAAATAATTTTTAAAAAATCCACGCCTTGTGCGTCGATGGACCTTAAAAAATAATTTTTAAAAAATCCACGCCTTGTGTGTCGATGGACCTTAAAAAATAATTTTTAAAAAATCCACGCCTTGTGTGTCGATGGACCTTAAAAAATAATTTTTAAAAAATCCACGCCTTGTGTGTCGATGGACCTTAAAAAATAATTTTTAAAAAATCCACGCCTTGTGTGTCGATGGACCTTAAAAAATAATTTTTAAAAAATCCACGCCTTGTGTGTCGATGGACCTTAAAAAATAATTTTTAAAAAATCCACGCCTTGTGTGTCGATGGACCTTAAAAAATAATTTTTAAAAAATCCACGCCTTGTGTGTCGATGGACCTTAAAAAATAATTTTTAAAAAATCCACGCCTTGTGTGTCGATGGACCTTAAAAAATAATTTTTAAAAAATCCACGCCTTGTGTGTCGATGGACCTTAAAAAATAATTTTTAAAAAATCCACGCCACGCCTTTGTGTGTATGGACCTTAAAAAATAATTTTTAAAAAATCCACGCCTTGTGTGTCGATGGACCTTAAAAAATAATTTTTAAAAAATCCACGCCTTGTGTGTCGATGGACCTTAAAAAATAATTTTTAAAAAATCCACGCCTTGTGTGTATGGACCTTAAAAAATAATATTTAAAAAATCCACGCCTTGTGTGTCGATGGACCTTAAAAAATAATTTTTAAAAAATCCACGCCTTGTGTGTCGATGGACCTTAAAAAATAATTTTTAAAAAATCCATGGACCTTAAAAAATAATTTTTAAAAAATCCACGCCTTGTGTGTCGATGGACCTTAAAAAATAATTTTTAAAAAATCCACGCCTTGTGTGTATGGACCTTAAAAAATAATTTTTAAAAAATCCACGCCTTGTGTGTATGGACCTTAAAAAATAATTTTTAAAAAATCCACGCCTTGTGTGTATGGACCTTAAAAAATAATTTTTAAAAAATCCACGCCTTGTGTGTATGGACCTTAAAAAATAATTTTTAAAAAATCCACGCCTTGTGTGTATGGACCTTAAAAAATAATTTTTAAAAAATCCACGCCTTGTGTGTATGGACCTTAAAAAATAATTTTTAAAAAATCCACGCCTTGTGTGTATGGACCTTAAAAAATAATTTTTAAAAAATCCACGCCTTGTGTGTATGGACCTTAAAAAATAATTTTTAAAAAATCCACGCCTTGTGTGTATGGACCTTAAAAAATAATTTTTAAAAAATCCACGCCTTGTGTGTATGGACCTTAAAAAATAATATTTAAAAAATCCACGCCTTGTGTGTTTGGACCTTAAAAAATAATTTTTTAAAAAAATCCACGCCTTGTGTGTATGGACCTTAAAAAATAATTTTTAAAAAATCCACGCCTTGTGTGTATGGACCTTAAAAAATAATTTTTAAAAAATCCACGCCTTGTGTGTATGGACCTTAAAAAATAATTTTTAAAAAATCCACGCCTTGTGTGTATGGACCTTAAAAAATAATTTTTAAAAAATCCACGCCTTGTGTGTATGGACCTTAAAAAATAATTTTTAAAAAATCCACGCCTTGTGTGTACGCCTTGTGTGGACCTTAAAAAATAATTTTTAAAAAATCCACGCCTTGTGTGTATGGACCTTAAAAAATAATTTTTAAAAAATCCACGCCTTGTGTGTATGGACCTTAAAAAATAATTTTTAAAAAATCCACGCCTTGTGTGTATGGACCTTAAAAAATAATTTTTAAAAAATCCACGCCTTGTGTGTATGGACCTTAAAAAATAATTTTTAAAAAATCCACGCCTTGTGTGTATGGACCTTAAAAAATAATTTTTAAAAAATCCACGCCTTGTGTGTATGGACCTTAAAAAATAATTTTTAAAAAATCCACGCTTAAAAAATAATTGTGTGTAAAAAATCCACCTTAAAAAATAATTTTTAAAAAATCCACGCCTTGTGTGTATGGACCTTAAAAAATAATTTTTAAAAAATCCACGCCTTGTGTGTATGGACCTTAAAAAATAATTTTTAAAAAATCCACGCCTTGTGTGTATGGACCTTAAAAAATAATTTTTAAAAAATCCACGCCTTGTGTGTATGGACCTTAAAAAATAATTTTTAAAAAATCCACGCCTTGTGTGTATGGACCTTAAAAAATAATTTTTAAAAAATCCACGCCTTGTGTGTATGGACCTTAAAAAATAATTTTTAAAAAATCCACGCCTTGTGTGTATGGACCTTAAAAAATAATTTTTAAAAAATCCACGCCTTGTGTGTATGGACCTTAAAAAATAATTTTTAAAAAATCCACGCCTTGTGTGTATGGACCTTAAAAAATAATTTTTAAAAAATCCACGCCTTGTGTGTATGGACCTTAAAAAATAATTTTTAAAAAATCCACGCCTTGTGTGTATGGACCTTAAAAAATAATTTTTAAAAAATCCACGCCTTGTGTGTATGGACCTTAAAAAATAATTTTTAAAAAAACCACGCCTGCTATGGAGGGACCTTAAAAAATAATTTGTAAAAAATGTGTGTGGACCTTAAAAAATAATTTTTAAAAAATCCACGCCTTGTGTGTATGGACCTTAAAAAATAATTTTTAAAAAATCCACGCCTTGTGTGTATGGACCTTAAAAAATAATTTTTAAAAAATCCACGCCTTGTGTGTATGGACCTTAAAAAATAATTTTTAAAAAATCCACGCCTTGTGTGTATGGACCTTAAAAAATAATTTTTAAAAAATCCACGCCTTGTGTGTCCACGCCTTGTGTGTGGACCTTAAAAAATAATTTTTAAAAAATCCACGCCTTGTGTGTATGGACCTTAAAAAATAATTTTTAAAAAATCCACGCCTTGTGTGTATGGACCTTAAAAAATAATTTTTAAAAAATCCACGCCTTGTGTGTATGGACCTTAAAAAATAATTTTTAAAAAATCCACGCCTTGTGTGTATGGACCTTAAAAAATAATTTTTAAAAAATCCACGCCTTGTGTGTATGGACCTTAAAAAATAATTTTTAAAAAATCCACGCCTTGTGTGTATGGACCTTAAAAAATAATTTTTAAAAAATCCACGCCCACGCCTTAAAAAATAATTTTTAAAAAATCCACGCCTTGTGTTGGACCTTAAAAAATAATTTTTAAAAAATCCAC
The DNA here is from genome assembly GCF_032173495.1 of Musca vetustissima. Lineage (NCBI taxonomy): Eukaryota > Metazoa > Arthropoda > Insecta > Diptera > Muscidae > Musca > Musca vetustissima. The sequence goes on from NW_026889071.1 coordinate 4,828, forward strand.
GCCTTGTGTGTCGATGGACCTTAAAAAATAATTTTTAAAAAATCCACGCCTTGTGTGTCGATGGACCTTAAAAAATAATTTTTAAAAAATCCACGCCTTGTGTGTCGATGGACCTTAAAAAATTATTTTTAAAAAAATCCACGCCTTGTGTCGATGGACCTTAAAAATAATTTTTAAAAAATCCACGCCTTGTGTGTATGGACCTTAAAAAATATTTTTTAAAAAATCCACGCCTTGTGTGTATGGACCTTAAAAAATAATTTTTAAAAAATCCACGCCTTGTGTGTATGGACCTTAAAAAATAATTTTTAAAAAATCCACGCCTTGTGTGTATGGACCTTAAAAAATAATTTTTAAAAAATCCACGGCTTGTGTATATGGACCTTAAAAAATAATTTTTAAAAAATCCACGCCTAATATATTTCCTTAAAATGTTTTTGCTGTAATGACTCATGGAGAGTCATTACCACTACATCCCCATTGCTTGGCCTTCACTTTAAATTCCATAACCCGAACACCCTAATATGTGTGACCTTATCAGCATTCGAAGTGTTAAAGCTTCATAACCACGAAGTCCACCAGAAGTAGCACAAATTCATTTTGCAATTTAGTTGATATAAAACTTCGCACAAGAAAACACATTCGCTTCTGCTAAAGAAATGACCAAAAATCTGTTCCAGTTTTGCCTTCTTCTCCTCCTACTATTGGAGCTGATGTCTCTGGCGGAGGCCCAAGTCTGTTTCCAGAATATCACCCGCCCAATGAATGTCAAACGAGATAATCGATTTGTCAAGGCAAATATCACAACCACTATAAAAGTTTGCTGTGAAGGATACGAACGCGATCCGAAGGAAAAAAGCCGGTGCAAACCGATTTGTGAAGAGGGATTTTCATATGCCAAGGGTCAGTGTATACCGAAATGTGATAACTGTGAGCTCGGAGAATGTTTATCGCCGCAAAACTGCAAATGTAATAACGAAGGCTATAGCTGGTCGGCTGATAGAGGATGTGGCCCAATATGTCCGGAAAATTGCGGAAATGGTGAATGCCACGAACCGGGTGTGTGCAAATGTTTGCCTGGTTTTCATTACACGGCCGCTGAGGGCTGTGTAGCTGTTGAGAATAATCGAAATGATCAGATCACACATGAGGAGGGGCAGGATGACAGCAATGGTCCCGAAATAGAAGGGTATATTAGATACTTCGGCAAGAAACTTCATTTTATTGGTCACATATTAAAGGAATCTAAGTAAAAAATAGTTATTAATTTTTTCTAAGCTTTTTTTTTTTTGTAAAAAATAATCCAAAAAATTTTTATTTAAAAAAAATGCAATTAAAAAAAATTTTGAAAAAAATAGATGAAACACATACTCCATGCTATGTAGATTTTTTTTATCTTAGAATTGCCATAATCTCTAAAAAAACATGTTCGGAATTTTTTCGAAGTCGCTTTTATCTTTAACTGTGTAAAATCGTATTGTGGAGGCGAGAAAAAAAAGAAAACAAAACCAATGATAAAGACTGTGGGAGCCAAACACCCAAAGCTGATAAAATTCAAACAAAATTCTCATGCTGCTGCATTTCTTGGAGGCATAATATGAAGCGATTGTTCGATCATGCAAACGATGGTTGGTTAAAAATGATTAAGAAAAAAATCCGAAGTAACATTTAAAAGATATATTTTTTCAGGATTATTTTCTAAGGTCCACACACAGAAGGTGTGGATTTTTTAAAAAATATTTTTTAAGGTCCATACACACAAGGCGTGGATTTTTTAAAAATTATTTTTAAGGTCCATCGACGCAAGGCGTGGATTTTTTAACAATTATTTTTAAGGTCCATCGACACACAAGGCGTGGATTTTTTAAAAATTATGTTTTAAGGTCGATACACACAAGGCGTGGATTTTTTAAAAATTATTTTTTAAGGCGTGGATTTTTTAAAAATTATTTTTTAAGGCGTGGATTTTTTCAAAATTATTTTTTAAGGCGTGGATTTTTTAAAAATTATTTTGTAAGGCGTGGATTTTTTAAAAAATATTTTTTAAGGCGTGGATTTTTTAAAAAATATTTTTTAAGGCGTGGATTTTTTAGAAATTATTTTTTAAGGCGTGGATTTTTTAAAAATTATTTTTTAAGGCGTGGATTTTTTAAAAATTATTTTTTAAGGCGTGGATTTTTTAAAAATTATTTTTTAAGGCGTGGATTTTTTAAAAATTATTTTTTAAGGCGTGGATTTTTTAAAAATTATTTTTTAAGGCGTGGATTTTTTAAAAATTATTTTTTAAGGCGTGGATTTTTTAAAAATTATTTTTTAAGGCGTGGATTTTTTAAAAATTCTTTTTTAAGGCGTGGATTTTTTAAAAATTATTTTTTAAGGCGTGGATTTTTTAAAAATTATTTTTTAAGGCGTGGATTTTTTAAAAATTATTTTTTAAGGCGTGGATTTTTTAAAAATTATTTTTTAAGGCGTGGATTTTTTAAAAATTATTTTTTAAGGCGTGGATTTTATAAAAATTATTTTTTAAGGCGTGGATTTTTTAAAAATTATTTTTTAAGGCGTGGATTTTTTAAAAATTATTTTTTAAGGCGTGGATTTTTTAAAAATAAAAAATAAATTTTTTTGAGGGACACCTATAAGGCGTGGATTTTTTAAAAATTATTTTTTAAGGCGTTTCTTTTTTAAAAATAAAAAATATTTTTTAAGGCGTGGATTTTTTAAAAATTATTTTTTAAGGCGTGGATTTTTTAAAAATTATTTTTTAAGGCGTGGATTTTTTAAAAATTATTTTTTAAGGCGTGGATTTTTTAAAAATTATTTTTTAAGGCGTTGATTTTTTAAAAATTATTTTTTAAGGCGTGGATTTTTTAAAAATTATTTTTTAAGGCGTGGATTTTTTAAAAATTATTTTTTAAGGCGTGGATTTTTTAAAACTTATTTTTTAAGGCGTGGATTTTTTAAAAAATTATTTTTTAAGGCGTGGATTTTTTAAAAATTATTTTTTAAGGTTCTTATCTTTCTATTGCGAACACCCTTTACATAAAATATTTTTTTTTATCAACCATAAAAATGTTTAGCTAAAAACCCCTAGCTCGAATTCCGAAAAACATGAATTGAAAACCGATTTGCGAAATAGTTGATAACGAACTTTATCCGCGACAACACACAAACTAAGTCACAACCGGATTATGGCCACGGACACGCGACGTTCGATATTTTTAAAGCTCGCCATCATGTCATCGCTTCTGATGGTGGTCCGGTGTCAAATGTGTTTACAGGAGAAGACCAAAATCAAGGCCGTCGTACGCAATGGCCGCTTGGAAAGGGTACCCATAAAGGCAATGGTCAAGGACTGTTGTGAAGGTTACATGGCCGATGAAGCTAATCCCTCACAGTGCGTATCGATTTGTCACGATGGCTTCGCCTTCGTAGACGGAGTTTGTATTCCGAGCTGTGAGAATTGTGAAAATGGTGAATGCCTGGCACCGGATGAATGTAAATGCAACGATGGCTATGCGGAGACGAGTAAAGGGTGTGAGCCAATCTGTGATGAGTGCATCAATGCGGTGTGTATCAAACCGGGGGTGTGTGAGTGCAAGGAGGGCTTTGTTTCCACCCCTCATGGTTGTGTCCCCTCACCATGTCAAGGTTGTGAAAATGGCTATTGCCTAAAATCGGGTGAATGTCAGTGTTCGGCTGGCTATAGATGGTCCATGCGCGATCACAAATGTAAACCGAAGTGTAAACATCGTTGTCGTAACGGCTTTTGTTCGGCACCGAATCAATGTTCGTGCTATGAAGGCTATCGAAAATTGGCGAACAATGAATATATTTGTCTGCCCAAGAAATGGGATGAAGACAGAGGGGATGACGATAACAATGCTGAGGATTATGATGAGGAATCTATTGGAGGTGGTGGTGCTGGTATTGGTGGCAGTAGTGCCGCCGATTTTTTCGCAGCCAATTTAATTGATGAACAAAGATGGAAGAAATTTTTAAAAATTGCACCAGAAAAATCTCCACTTTTGGTGATATTGAAAGTGTTGTGAGAAAATGTATTTATAGGAAGCATTAATAAAAATTAATTAATAAAAATCGAAAAAAAATTAATTTTTAAAGGCCGAATATAAATTTGTCGTGGATTTTTTAAAAATTATTTTTTTTTAATTAGACAAGGCGTGGATTTTTTAAAAATTATTTTTTATTAATTAGACAAGGCGTGGATTTTTTAAAAATTATTTTTTATTAATTAGACAAGGCGTGGATTTTTTAAAAATTATTTTTTATTAATTAGACAAGGCGTGGATTTTTTAAAAATTATTTTTTATTAATTAGACAATGCGTGGATTTTTTAAAAATTATTTTTTTTTTTAAAAGGCGTGGATTTTTTTAAAAATTATTTTTTATGGTTCATACACATGGCGTGGATTTTTTTAAAAATTATTTTTTATGAATTAGACAAGGCGTGGATTTTTTAAAAATTATTTTTTATTAATTAGACAAGGCGTGGATTTTTTAAAAATTATTTTTTATTAATTAGACAAGGCGTGGATTTTTTAAAAATTATTTTTTATTAATTAGACAAGGCGTGGATTTTTTAAAAATTATTTTTTATTAATTAGACAAGGCGTGGATTTTTTAAAAATTATTTTTTATTAATTAGACAAGGCGTGGATTTTTTAAAAATTATTTTTTATTAATTAGACAAGGCGTGGATTTTTTAAAAATTATTTTTTATTAATTAGACAAGGCGTGGATTTTTTAAAAATTATTTTTTATTAATTAGACAAGGCGTGGATTTTTTAAAAATTATTTTTTATTAATTAGACAAGGCGTGGATTTTTTAAAAATTATTTTTTATTAATTAGACAAGGCGTGGATTTTTTAAAAATTATTTTTTATTAATTAGACAAGGCGTGGATTTTTTAAAAATTATTTTTTTATTAATTAGACAAGGCGTGGATTTTTTAAAAATTATTTTTTATTAATTAGACAAGGCGTGGATTTTTTAAAAATTATTTTTTATTAATTAGACAAGGCGTGGATTTTTTAAAAATTATTTTTTATTAATTAGACAAGGCGTGGATTTTTTAAAAATTATTTTTTATTAATTAGACAAGGCGTGGATTTTTTTAAAAATTAATTTTTATTAATTAGACAAGGCGTGGATTTTTTAAAAATTATTTTTTATTAATTAGACAAGGCGTGGATTTTTTAAAAATTATTTTTTATTAATTAGACAAGGCGTGGATTTTTTAAAAATTATTTTTTATTAATTAGACAAGGCGTGGATTTTTTAAAAATTATTTTTTATTAATTAGACAAGGCGTGGATTTTTTAAAAATTATTTTTTATTAATTAGACAAGGCGTGGATTTTTTAAAAATTATTTTTTATTAATTAGACAAGGCGTGGATTTTTTAAAAATTATTTTTTATTAATTAGACAAGGCGTGGATTTTTTAAAAATTATTTTTTATTAATTAGACAAGGCGTGGATTTTTTAAAAATTATTTTTTATTAATTAGACAAGGCGTGGATTTTTTAAAAATTATTTTTTATTAATTAGACAAGGCGTGGATTTTTTAAAAATTATTTTTTATTAATTAGACAAGGCGTGGATTTTTTAAAAATTATTTTTTATTAATTAGACAAGGCGTGGATTTTTTAAAAATTATTTTTTATTAATTAGACAAGGCGTGGATTTTTTAAAAATTATTTTTTATTAATTAGACAAGGCGTGGATTTTTTATAAATTATTTTTTATTAATTAGACAAGGCGTGGATTTTTTAAAAATTATTTTTTATTAATTAGACAAGGCGTGGATTTTTTACAAATTATTTTTTATTAATTAGACAAGGCGTGGATTTTTTACAAATTATTTTTTATTAATTAGACAAGGCGTGGATTTTTTACAAATTATTTTTTATTAATTAGACAAGGCGTGGATTTTTTAAAAATTATTTTTTATTAATTAGACAAGGCGTGGATTTTTTAAAAATTATTTTTTATTAATTAGACAAGGCGTGGATTTTTTAAAAATTATTTTTTATTAATTAGACAAGGCGTGGATTTTTAAAAAATTATTTTTTATTAATTAGACAAGGCGTGGATTTTTTAAAAATTATTTTTTATTAATTAGACAAGGCGTGGATTTTTTAAAAATTATTTTTTATTAATTAGACAAGGCGTGGATTTTTTAAAAATTATTTTTTATTAATTAGACAAGGCGTGGATTTTTTAAAAATTATTTTTTATTAATTAGACAAGGCGTGGATTTTTTACAAATTATTTTTTATTAATTAGACAAGGCGTGGATTTTTTAAAAATTATTTTTTATTAATTAGACAAGGCGTGGATTTTTTAAAAATTATTTTTTATTAATTAGACAAGGAGTGGATTTTTTAAAAATTATTCTTTATTAATTAGACAAGGAGTGGATTTTTTAAAAATTATTTTTTATTAATTAGACAAGGCGTGGATTTTTTAAAAATTATTTTTTATTAATTAGACAGTCGATTAAGCCTAGCCTATACTTTTTCTACTGACGTAGAGTGTAATTGAAAGCTATTAACAAATTCTAATTGAAAAAGCTTTGCAATTTATTATGAAGAAAAGCTTTTGTTTATTAAAATCCAATAGGTAGAATTCTGATAAGAACTTTGAAAAATATTTATTAAACGTTATTGTCGATTTTGTGTAGATTGAATTGGTCTACCAAAGCCACACTGTGGTATTTACACCTAGATTCATAAGATGGCAGAGGTAAGGAAAACTTTAATGAATATAAAGCAATATAGATAAACTTTTTTTGTAGCCTTTCCAAGCGATTAACGTGCACAGCATAATATGGATTCCATACTATTGACGCATAATCAAGCTTAGATCGAACGAAAGTTGTAAATAATAATTTACGAGTATATGGATCGGAAAATTCTTTACAATTGCGTTTTAAAAATGCTAAAGCCGAATAAGCTCTAGGCATAATATAATCAATATGATATTTGAATGAAAGTTCATAATCAAAAACAACCCCAAGGTCAAGTTTAGTATATACTTTTGACAATAAAATATTATTAATTTGATACTGAGTATCAATTTTTTGTAAACGCCTACTAAATGGTAGGTGAACACACTTAGAAATGTTGAAATCCAATTTGTTTAATTGACTCCAAGAAAATAATCGATTTATATCAGCTTGTAATAATTTGGAATCCTGAAAACTGGAAATTTTTGCAAATAATTTAATATCATCCGCGTATAGAAGAAATTTCCCAAAAAGAAAACAAGAATCAATATCATTTATAAATAATATAAAAAATATGGG
>NW_026889072.1:0-12221 GCF_032173495.1 Musca vetustissima
TTAAGCTTTTTCTAAAATGAAAAAATCTACCATGGTAACACATTTTAGTGCCAGTGCGAAGGCATAAGGGGAAGTATAGCGAACAGATGAAACTGAAAATAAAAATAGAATATTTGTAATGAAAGTGAATGAATGAATTTAAAATATCGATATTGTATATATGGATCTGCATATATAAGAGTTGTCTGATGACGGTATATCAATAGACACTCAAATTTGTTAATTACGTTCATCGCTTGTCTTTGCTCCCTATATCCAAATTTCGCTAGGTTCGGTTAATAATTTTTATTATCTGCAAAGACAAATTCGGATACCTTATTTACAAATTAAGACAAATTTATTTTCCTAGGGTCCATATTTTCATATTTGATACCAATGTATCGAAGCTAGTGATGTACAGTGAGAGCTTCATATCTAAAACGCGATTGCCAAATGTGCCCAGTCCCTACTGTACGCAGATTTGCCCTCTTCTCTATATTGGAAAGCTCATAACTTTACCAAAAATTGATTTTTTTATGTGTGTCGTCCGTAATTTGTTATTGACATATGAAAACCAAAGAATATATATCTACTAGCAACATATTAAATATAAAATCTAAAACATTTTGTTGCCTATGGGCAACATTGGGCCACAAAGGGTTAAAAATCAATTTTTATTTTAATAAACTAGTGGGTAAATGCACCTCAAAGGGAAAAGTGTTTTCACTCCGCGGAGAACATCCGTGTAAGATACATAGATCCCTGTTAACATAGGTCCTTCGAACCGGATCATGGAAAAATAGATGCTGAAGAATTTACCTTAAAGGTCAAGTAAATTCTGTCAGTTTGGTGGATAATCCGAATAAAAAAAAACAGAATTGAAAAATAAAATGCTGAGTAAAAAGGAGACTGCGGCTAGGAAGAAGGCGGTGACGTCGAGATATTTTGTTGGCAAAGCTTCGATTCTGAGCATAATGGCTGCAGATAATAGGCCAGACAGAGCCTAACACCGACTGAACTTCAGTTAGAGATTAGAGACATATTGACATTTTCACAGAGGATATCGCTGGTCTAGATGCGACTGTGAATATGCTATTTCCCGCATATTCACAGCCGCTATATGACTTTATATAAAATATAATGAGAGATCGTCTTTCACTTCATAGGGTGTAGTGAAAGACAAATTTGCAGTCTTCTATTAGGATTGAAAGAGGTCCGACGAAATCTTAGGTCAGCGAAATTTGTGTCCGATATGTAATGCTATGATGCTCCGTGACGTGGCGGTTACGGGCAAGAAATAAGGAGCTAGAAGTTGCTCTAAAAATATGGGAAGACGCCGATGGTTGCCTTAAAGAAAAGTTGTAGTCGTTGCAGGCAAATGATATAGAGGCTACAGATAAACGCCTCGAATTGGAATATGAAGTTCACGAAATTAAAGGTGAATTGGTGACGACTGCAGAGAAAGCCGAGACAGAAAAAAATTCATGGGAAAAATAGGAGAAGGAACTTTTGAAAGAACTAGCACTTTCGGGGGTGGAGCGGAAGATTTTGGCCAAGCAAGTGGTCGTCAATGCCGCAGATATTATGGCAACGAACCACACCGCGGAATCCTGCGGAGTGCAGATAAAGAAGCTATCTGAAGAATTGACACTTTCGAAGAAGGCACGAGAAACAGCAGAGGCGGAACACGATATGTCGCCAATGTCAGTAAGGAGCGGCAAATGATAACTCATATTCCATTTGTTCATATTTGGAATTCATAGAAAGTAGCTCCAGTCTAGTTGGTCACGATGATGTGGCTGATGCGGTGGAATCTGTTATGGAACAGGATCCGACTGTGAAGTTGAATACGGTGAACAAAAACATGTCCATAAAAGGGTACCTGCTGTAAAGTGTGAGCCGTCCATGGGTAGTTGTTTTGCGAATGAAACGATTAAGACGGCGGATAATAGCGATGAACCGACACCAAAATATGATTGGGCCGATAAGCTGAATGGATGTCCCGGTCATGAAGATTGCGGCTATGAATCCTGGAAATCGCATGACCGAGAAGCTAATGAATTCTATGATCAATGGTTCAGGCTGGAAGAAGAAGCCGGCCGACGAAATTGGAGGTGCCGATGAGATAAGCTGGTCGGAGAGATGACGGTGGTACCTGGATGCGATCAAAAGATCACCCCAAATCCACTTTTAATTTATGTTTTTGAGAAACAAGTAAAAGTGTCATTAAGCTAGGCCGAGCCGAACTTTTTATACCACGTGGTGGTGGAGGGGAATTTATATAGGAACTATGTTTGTTGTTATGTGATAGTATGTTGATTATGCTTCGAAAAAATAAAGTTTCAAATTACAGACACTCTACTTGGAAAACATAACCGGAACTTTATAATTATTTTTTCACCAATTCCCTAAAATGTGAATCAATTTTCATCATTTATAGTGTGAAGATTTAACGTAATATGGAGGACCCATATTGATCAAATTCAAAGACCTCTCGGAGCCCTTTAATACCGAATGAGAATTCAGACAAGGTGATAGTTGGTCCGGTGACCTTTTTAACATCCTGCTGGAAAAGGTCATACGAGAGGCAAAAGTGAACAGAAATGGCACTCTGTACACTAAACAACATATGTTATTCGCCGATGACGTCGACATAATGGGTCGAACATTGAGAGCGGTAACAGCCACCTTTGAACAAATTGAGAGGGAGTCTGACAAAGTTTTTCTGGCAGTAAACGGCGAGAAGATCAAGCTGATGGTATCAACGCGCAAGACGTCTAGTAGACTCGGACCAACTGTGGAACTTGAGAACTACAGCTTCGAGGTAATCAAAGATTTTATATACCTTGGTACCGTTCTAAATAAAACGAACGACATCAGTTTTGAAATTCGGAGAAGGATAGTGATGGCCAACCAATGCTACTATGGTCTGAGCAAACAACTCAAAAACAAACAACTCGCGCCAGACTATGCTGTTATATGGATCTGAAGCATGGGTACTTGCGCAAGCAGATGAGGCAGCTCGAGGAGTGTTTGAGATGATAAGATTGAGGAGATAAAAAAATGATTCAAATATTGGAAAGGATGCTATCATAATTATATTATGTTATTGATGACTAAATAATAGTAAATTTTTGACCAGACCTCTACTTTTATTTTTATCAGACAACTTTTTGCACTATTTTATTCATTAATACTTTAATGAGAAACATTAAACCGTTGAGGTCTCGGATTTTACTATAAAACCTTTAACACCAAGAATCTAATTTTTTGGCAAACATGTCCTTGAAATAACTAAAATGACGGAATTACTTGTCGTATAAAAAAGCCTCTACTCGGGTGATGTCGTTGTATGTTGTCTATAAATATTTTCTACAAGTCCATTCCCGTCTCCAAACACCTTTGGGCTTATGATAAATATATAAGACTTAATATTGTAAAAGTCACATACATACATAAAGAACATATTCATAATCCTCCATGGAGTATCATCCCATTTATACTGTTAATTTATTTTAATATTTAAAGTCTCTACGTATTATTTCATTTGAATTTGTTCAGAGAAGAGTGTATGTATGTTTGTGTGTATGGTTGTACTTTTAAGAAGGAAATTTGAAAAGACATCATATGTAGGTAGAAAATCTAATATGACATGACTTCCTTTGCAAACATGTCATAAGCATATGAATACAATGGCGAAATTTGTGCACTCATGTGCAAAACAGCAGCTCAACATAATGATATATAAAATCTATTCTGATACGTAGGGGAGACTGGGGCACCTTCGGCATCGGGGCACCTTCGGCAATCGCGTTTTCGATATGAAGGTCTCACCGTACATCACTAGTTTCGATACATAGGTATCGAATATCGAAATAAATAACTGACACAAAGTTTGAAATTTCTAGCTAATAAACTTATTTAGATACATGGGTTTTTATATTTTTATAGATGTTTCCGTAATATTTCAATTCCACTTCGTAAGTATTTCGCGTATAAAACTTTTTAAATTTTTAAGACAATATTATTAAAAAGTGGTTAACTACGATGTGTATTATTATAGAAATGTTTAAAAATATAATGTTTTTAAAAACTGATCGAAAAAAATGAAAAAAAACTATAAAAAGTACATTCGGGGTACATTCGGCATTTTAAAGTGGGGCACATTCGGCCATATACAGATTGTGCAATATTATTTCCTTAAAATGTTTTTGAGTTTGTCTTTAAAACTAATCCTTTAATATGGTCCGAAATTGCATATATATTATCAAACGTACTTGTATTGACGAAAATGCGATAGAAAACCCTTATTTCTGATGTTGTGTGCGAGCTTGAGATGTAAACGTACGCCGTTAGAAAAAAAGCCCTATAATTCAAACATTGTGTGGCGTATTAAAACCAAATAGAGCCTTTAGAGGATCAGAATTTCAACCAGACTGATAGCGATGACAATTACCCGGCTATGACTATGTTGCCGAATGTGCCCCATCAAATGCCGAAGCTACCCCGGGTTGGGGCACATTCGGCGAAATTGACTTTTTTTACAAAACTGTAAAATTTTTTAACTAATACTATTTTTTTATATCTTTTTGGTACTATTTTTTATAATTAAGTGTCTGAGGACAATAATCAGCCATAAAGTTGTTATATATGTTGAATAAGTACTGAGATATAGAGCTCTAAAAAAAAAGTGCCGAAGGTGCCCCAGTCTCCCCTATGTATGGACAAATTACTTAACGGTGAAAATGGACTACGGGAGATTAAGGTCTTAAATAAGGGAAATACTTAAGGAAAATCGTGTATTATGACAACAACACCAACAATCTAAATAAATTGTTTTAAACTTAAGTTAAATATTATTTTCTTCGGAATATAAGTAACAATCTAAAAATATCAAATCACCCCGCCAAATTTTCTCATGTGTAAGAATGAGTGCCAAAAACTTTTCCGTAAAATCAATTTAACTTTAACATTTAATTTAAAGGTAGTACAACTAACATAAACACAGACATATTTACACGCTTCTCACACACACACGCCTTGTAGAAACTACTACTAAGTTAAGAGAAAAATAAAATAAGCAAAAACACTCATACGATATTCAACCCACACATGCATGTACACACACACCTCCACACGTACGCTCACTAACTCACAATCAGCCTTAGCTCTATACCACTACCTGCAAGATGAACACATAAATAAAGTTCTTTGGAAATTAACTTTATTTTCTAGAATCCAAGGAAATGCTACATACCAACATGTGTTTGTATGTAGCGGTGGTATTTAACATCGTCGTCATCGTCTTGCTGTCGAAGGTACAACACATTCGCACCCACATCACTCCTGCACTATATCTGATATGAGATGTAAGATTTTCTAAGGAAAAAAGGTTAAAAAGGAAAATATCCATTTTGTTTTATTTCAGTTTTTTTTTTCTTTCGTTCTGCGAAAGCTCCACATTCTCCAAGTAATATAATCCTAATTAGTTTACCCAGAAGATAATTAATCCAAACCATAAATATCTCAGCATCTATATTACTCAAACTTACACCTACAGACATAGATGGCAAGAATATGTTTGCAATAGGGTTATAAAATAAGTCTCTCAAAAAATATCTTGACAAAAAATCTACTTTAAAAAACCCGCGCCTTAAAAACTTACTTATTTAGCAGGCTTGTGACAGAACTTTCGTTCCATAAGCCGAGCTTGAAAAAGATTTCCAGGCGCGTCGGTCTTTTGCGGAGTTTTTTTTTTCCAATTTGAAAGACCATATTCGGCAATGTTATCTTCCACTTGGTGTTTCCATCTTATTCGTGGCCTTCCCCTTCTGCGTGAACCATCAGCTGGTTCGCTTTTATATGCCTTCTTGGCTGGGACATCTTCATCCATTCTCAATGCGTCTAACAATGTCGATGTCCGAGAGTAGCTGGTACATCACATGGTTCAGTCGACGGCGATATTCACCGTCACTGCAGATCGGCCCATAGATCTTTCGGAGAATTTTTCTCTCAAACACTCCAAGAGCTCCCTCATCTGCTTGCGCAAGTACCCATGCTTCAGATCAATACAACAGCACGGGTAGTATCAGCGTCTTGTAGAGTGTGAGTTTGGTCTGGCTGGAGGTGGCCTTGCTTTTGAGATGTTTGCTCAGACAATAGTAGCATCTGTTGGTCATCACTATCCTTCTCCGAATTTCAAAATTGATGTCATTCGTTTTGTTTATGGCGGTACCAAGGTATATAACATCTTTGACTACCTCAAAGCTGTAGTTCTCAAATTCCACAGATGGTCCGAGTCTACTGGACATCTTGCTCGTTGATACCATCAGCTTGGTCTTCGCAGCGTTTGCAGCCAGTCTCACTTTGGCAGACTCCTTCTCAATTCGTTCAAAGGTGGATGTTACCGCTCTCAGTGTTCGTCCCATTATGTCGATGTCATCGGCGTAGGCGAGTAACATGTGTTGTTTGGTGTACAGAGTGCCATTTCTGTTCACTTTTGCCTCTCGTATAACCTTTTCCAGCAGGATGTAAAAAAGGTCACACGACAAACTGTCACCTTGTCTGAATCCTCGTTCGGAATTAAAGGGCTCCGAGGGGTCCTTTCCGACATTAACTGCTGATCTTGTGCCACTTAAAGTTATCCTGCATAGCCGTATTAATTTTGCAGGAATGCCAAACGCAGACATAGCTTTAAACACCTCAGAACGGATAGGGCTGTCGAATACGGCTTTTTGGTCGACGAATAGGTGGAATGTATCGATGTGTTTTTCGTGGGTTTTTCCAGGATTTAGCGCAGAGTGAAAATCTGGTCAATGGTAGATTTGTCAGGTCTGAAGCCGCATTGGTATGGTCCAATAATGTCATTGACCATTGGCTTCAGTCGTTCACACAGTACTCTAGCACTTTATATGCGATGGAAGGAGACTTATTCCTCTATAGTTGGTACATATCGTCTGTCGGAACATAGGATGCAGAGGTTCCAATCATGGGCATGCATTCTTCTAGCCAAATTGTACTAATCAGCTGGTGCATGATACTTATCAGCATCTGACCCAAGTCTGTAATAGTTCGGCTGATAATCCATCGGCACCTGCTGCTTTATTATTCTTCAGCCGACTGATTTCTATTCTGAGTTAATCTTGTCTAGGTGGTATACACTCTCTATTAGTTCTGGGGTATCCTCTTCACCGCTACTATTTGATATCAAAAGTTTTGCAATGTGCTCCTTCCTGATCCTCAGCACGCTTTCTCTATCTGTTATCAGGTTTCCATCTTCATCTCTGCAGGAGGATGTGCCTGCACCAAAGCCTTCGGTTTGGTGTTTTACCCGTTGGTAGAATTTTCGGAGTTCATTCTAACTCCTGTACAGCTCGATTTGCTCACGCTCACGTTTTTCTTGTCCTTTCTTCTTTTTCCTGAAAATACGTTTCTCCTTTTCTCCCGATAGTTCTCCATCGGATTACGTGTTGCTACTGTCCGCAGGATTGCCCTATACGCTGCGTTTTTCATATCAGTAGAATTACGACACTTCTGATCGTACCACGGATTTCTTGATGGTGGTCTTTGGTACCTAAGTGCTGCTTTTGCTGCAGTTTGTAGGGAGTGGGCAATTCTCTGTCACTTTGCTTCTATATTATTATCGGGACAAAGGGTGCTTTCGTCAAGCAGTTGGGTAAGTTGAGCGGAGTAGGTTTCTGCTATCAGTTGTGTTTGCTGCTTCTCGACGTCGAATTTTCGTGTTACATTAGATCGCACCTTTACTGCTACATTAAGACGGGTGCGTACCTTGGCTATCCCAAGGTAATGGTGTGGTAATTCGCTACTCGGATCGATCGGACGTCTAAAAAACATGATCGATTTGATTTCTCGTTGTTCGATCGGGAGAAATCCAAGTTAACCATAAATCCGCAGCCACATTCATGTCTCGTTCAATGGCAGCTATAATACAGGGCGTAATTGTCTGATTTACTTACGCCTGTCCCTTTCCATCGCATTTCCTGTAAGGCAATAATATCGGCTTTGTACTTCTTGAGTACATCCGCCAAAGCGAACACTGCGCCTGTTCTGTACAACGTGCGCTCATTCCTAGTGCAGATTCGAAGATCGTGGTCATTTATACGTTTGCGGGGGTCGTCAACATTAGGTGCGTTTGGTTTTCTTTTTCTTTGCTTTTTCATCGTAGGTTCGGTTTTCCGAGTGTGGGCAACTAACCCGACGCCATTTTCTTATAGTTGTCATGTGTAAACTCGCGGCACATATTGGCTCACTATTTCATCAGGTGATGAAAATAGCTACCCCAGATGTCACCGCGGGGAGGTCAGTGTCCACAATTGAGATGAAAGAGGGACGAAGACAAGCCTGGACTTCGCCATGTTAAAGCCAATTAGAGCCGTTGCTTCGTATCTATCATCCCCTACACCTTAAATAGGTCTTGAAAAAATCTACGCCTTAAATAGGTCTTGAAAAAATCTACGCCTTAAATAGGTCTTGAAAAAATCTGCGCCTTAAATAGGTCTAGAAAAAATCCACGCCTTAAATAGGTCTTGAAAAAATCTACGCCTTAAATAGGTCTAGAAAAAATCCACGCCTTAAATAGGTCTTGAAAAAATCTACGCCTTAAATAGGTCTTGAAAAAATCTACGCCTTAAATAGGTCTAGAAAAAATCTACGCCTTAAATAGGTCTTGAAAAAATCTACGCCTTAAATAGGTCTTGAAAAAATCTACGCCTTAAATAGGTCTAGAAAAAATCTACGCCTTAAATAGGTCTTGAAAAAATGTACGCCTTAAATAGGTCTTGAAAAAATCTACGCCTTAAATAGGTCTTGAAAAAATCTACGCCTTAAATAGGTCTTGAAAAAATCTACGCCTTAAATAGGTCTTGAATAAATCTACGCCTTAAATAGGTCTTCAAACAATTTACGCCTTAAATAGGTCTTAAAAAATCTATGCTTAAATTAGGTCTTGAAAAATTCGACGCCTTAAATAGGTCTTGAAAAAATCTACGCCTTAAATAGGTCTTGAAAAAATCTACGCTTTAAATAGGTCTTGAAAAAATCTACGCCTTAAATAGGTCTTCAAACAATTTACGCCTTAAATAGGTCTTGAAAAAATCTGCGCCTTAATAGGTTTTCAAAGAATCTGCGCCTTAAATAGGTTTTGAAAAAATCTACGCCTTAAATAGGTCTTGAAAAATCTACTTTAAAAAATCCACGCCTTAAATAGGTCTTGAAAAATCTACTTTAAAAAATCCACGCCTTAAATAGGTCTTGAAAAATCTACTTTAAAAAATCCACACCTTAAATAGGTCTTGAAAAAATCTATTTAAAAAATCCACGCCTTAAAAAGGTCTTCAAAAAATCTACTTTAAAACATCCACGCCTTAAATAGGTCTTGAAAAAATCTACTTTAAAAAATCCAATAGACCTTGAAAAAATCCACGCCTTAAATAGGCCTAGAAAAAATCCACGCCTTAAATAGGCCTAGAAAAAATCTACTTTAAAAAATCCAAGCCTTAAATAGGTCTTCAAAAAATCTACTTTAAAAATCCACGCCTTAAATAGGTCTTGAAAAAATCTACTTTAAAAAATCCACGCCTTAAATAGGCCTTGAAAAAATCTACTTTAAAAAATCCACACCTTGTAATGGTCCCTGAAAAAGTATTCTTTAAATAATCCACGCCTTCGGTGGTCCTTGAAAAAGTATTCTTTAAAAATCCAGGCCTTCGGTGGTCCATGAAAAAGTATTCTTTAAAAAATCCACGTATTCGGTGGTCCCTGAAAAAGTATTGTTTAAAAAATCCATGCCTGAAAAATTAATCTGGTCACCCTTTAAGTCTTATGAGCGCAAATAGTTAACCCTTCTTAACCTCTACACTATCAACTAAAAAACATATTTTCGGCAAACTAAAGTAGAAGCTGAAAGGCATTTAATGATGGCACTAGTTGGAAACTATGCCACAAACACACGCTGGCAAAGCAAAGGTGCTTGGCCCCCAAAGTGGAATGCCACGAATTCAGGCAATGGGGAATTGCTGAAAGATAGACGACCTGTAATCTCATTAAGGCGGCAAAAATTAAACCACATGAAATATGAGGCCATTCAAGTGATTAAAAGTCTACAATAAATGATGTTGTGTCGTGTGGTCGGTCGTAGTTGTCATTGTATTAGTGACAGTAGTTAAAGTTGGATGAAGTAGAGTAGTCGTAAAAACGGTACACTACCACCACCACCACAATTCATGGTGACACTGTTAATATCCTTTCGGTAGCTACTGCTACTAATGCTGAACCAGTCCCCTTCCTTGTTATTGTTCCTGTAACTACAATAAGGTTCATCATTGTTGTTGTTGTTGCTACAGCTAGAGTTATTGTCGTTGTCGTCAACGTTGTTGTTGTATGTCTTGTTGTCATTTCTATTAAAGTATCATGTCGTGTGAACCCAATGATGTCAGCTAAAGAAAGACAAACCCATTTAACAAAAAAAAAACAGTAAGGAAAGTAGTAAAGTCGGACGGGGCCGACTATATGATACCCTTCACCACTTTGAGTATATTCAACAGATGAATCCTAACAGAAGTCGCATTTTTAAAGGACCAGTAAAATGAAATTGGAACCATAAACACGTCATTCTGCAACCGATACTAAATTGTTCATTTGGTCAGATATAGAAGCTATATCTAAATCTGAACCGATTTCAGGAAACTTAACACACATCATTCTAGACCTAATTTGTTACGCTGTGCCAAATTTCGTGCAAATCGAAAGATATATAGGGACTTTGATGCACCATTTACATTAAATCTGACGAAAGTATATGTGGGAGCTATATATAAATCTGAACCGATTTTCAGGCAACTTTACACACATCATTCTAGACCTAATTTGCTACGCTGTGCCAAATTTCGTGCTTAAATCGACTCAAAAAGTGATTCTATGCATATTCTCAAAAGCAGCCATGGGTCTATCTCGATTATTTTTGCATGTTACAAACATATGCACAAAAACATAATACCCTGTACCAGAAAAAAGAATTTGGTTCAAGAACCTCAAAACCTGGGGGCTACCAGAAAAAATTGACCAATATTTATAATTTATAGTGGAGAGATGTGCTACCTAATAAGAACTCGACGTACTAAATTACAGTCAATTTGGTCGAAAAATCCGATCAGAACCCCCAAAATACCAAAAATTTTGGGGTACCGTTATATGTGTACTACCAGAAAAACTGGACCTATATTTATAATTTTTAGTGGAGTAATTTGGTACCCAATAAGAACCCAATGTACAAAATTTCAGCGAATTTACTTATAAAACGAGCCCAAAAACCCGAAAATACCGAAAATTGGGGGTGCCCTAATATGGGGGCTTTCCGAAAAAATGGACCTTTATTTATAATGTTTGGTAGGGAGATTTGCTACCCAATAAGAACACAAAGTACCAAATTTCAGTGAATTCGGTCGAAAAATGCGATCAAAACCCCCAAAATACCGAAAATTGGGGGTAATCTTATATGGGGGCTATCCGAAAAAATTGACCTTTATTTATAATTTTTGGTAGGGAGATTTGCTACCCAATAAGAACTCAATGTACAAAATTTCAGCGAATTCAGTTAAAAAACGCGCTCAAGAACCTCAAAATACCGAAAATTTGGGGGTACCCTTATATGGGGGCTATGCGGAAAAATGGACCGTTATTTATAGTTTTTGGTAGGGAGATTTGCTACCCAATAAGAACACAAAGTACCAAATTTCAGCGAATTCGGTCGGAAAATGCGATCCAAACCCCCAAAATACCGAAAATTGGGGGTAATCTTATATGGGGGCTATCCGAAAAAATGGACCTTTATTTATAATTTTTGGTAGAGAGATTTGCTACCCAATAAGAACTCAAAGTACCAAATTTCAGCGAATTCAGTTAAAAAACGCGCTCAAGAACCTCAAAATACCGAAAATTTTGGGGTACCCTTGTGACCTGTGCCAAATTTCATCCAAATCGGATCATAAATGCGACCTGTACTTTGTTAACAAAAATACATGGACGGACGGACGGACGGACGGACAGACGGACGGACGGACAGACGGACGGACAGACATGCATAAATCGACTCAGAAAGTGATTCTATGCATATTCTCAAAAGGAACCATGGGTCTATCTCGATTATTTTTGGTATAAACATTCCATCACTTATACACTTTTGTTGGTATGTATGTATATATGCACACATACTAACCCATATATAG
>NW_026889073.1:0-12440 GCF_032173495.1 Musca vetustissima
TGTCAAAGGCGTGGATTTCTTAAAGAATATTTTTTCAAGGACCTACAAAAGGCGTGGATTTTTTAAAGAATATTTTTCAGGGACTGTCAAAGGCGTGGATTTCTTAAAGAATATTTTTTCAAGGTCTGTCAAAGGCGTGGATTTCTTAAAGAATATTTTTCAAGGACTGTCAAAGGCGTGGATTTCTTAAAGAATATTTTTTCAAGGACTGTCAAAGGCGTGGATTTCTTAAAGAATATTTTTTCAAGGACCTACAAAAGGCGTGGATTTCTTAAAGAATATTTTTTCAAGGACCTACACAAGGCGTGGATTTCTTAAAGAATATTTTTTCAAGGACCTACACAAGGCGTGGATTTCTTAAAGAATATTTTTTCAATGACCTACACAAGGCGTGGATTTCTTAAAGAATATTTTTTCAAGGACTGTCAAAGGCGTGGATTTCTTAAAGAATATTTTTTCAAGGACCTACACAAGGCGTGGGTTTCTTAAAGAATATTTTTTCAAGGACCTACACAAGGCGTGGGTTTCTTAAAGAATATTTTTTCAAGGACTGTCAAAGGCGTGTATTTCTTAAAGAATATTTTTTCAATGACTCAATAGGCGTGGATTTTTTAAGGAATATTTTTCAAGGACTGTCAATAGGCGTGGATTTTTTAAAGAATATTTTTCAAGGACTGTCAATAGGCGTGGATTTTTTAAAGAATATTTTTCAAGGACTGTCAATAGGCGTGGATTTTTTAAAGAATATTTTTCAAGGACTGTCAATAGGCGTGGATTTTTTAAAGAATATTTTTCAAGGACTGTCAATAGGCGTGGATTTTTTAAAGAATATTTTTCATGGACTGTCAATAGGCGTGGATTTTTTAAAGAATACTTTTTCAAGGACTGTCAATAGGCGTGGATTTTTTAAAGAATACTTTTTCAAGGACTGTCAATAGGCGTGGATTTTTTAAAGAATATTTTTCAAGGACTGTCAAAGGCAGGGATTTCTTAAAGAATATTTTTCAAGGACTGTCAAAGGCAGGGATTTCTTAAAGAATATTTTTTAAGGTCTATCAAAGGCGGGGATTTCTTAAAGAATATTTTTTAAGGACTATCAAAGGCGGGGATTTGTTGGAGAATGTGGGCGTAGAATTTTAAAAAATATATATTTTTGTGGACTGCCAAAAGCGTGTTTTTCTAAAGAATATTTTTTAAGGTCTATCAAAGGCGGGGATTTCTTAAAGAATATTTTTTAAGGACTATCAAAGGCGGGGATTTGTTGGAGAATGTGGGCGTAGAATTTTAAAAAATATATATTTTTGTGGACTGCCAAAAGCGTGTTTTTCTAAAGAATATTTTTTTATGGACTATCAAAGGCGGGGATTTCTAAACGAATATTTTTTAAAGGACTACCAAAGGCGGGGATTTCTTAAAGAATATTTTTTAGGGACTATTTATTTTTTAGTAAAGAATATTTTCAAGGATAGTAAAGAACGATGTTAAAGAATCGTTTGAATGACCAAATAAAGGCGTGGATTTTTTTAATTTAATTTTTCTTTTCGAAATACATTTCATGTTATTACCCACCTCATTCAATTTCCACATATCACGTTCCTGTGTAAGACTTTCCGCATTAGGACACGGCCTACCAACAAGTGGTATAAATTCCCGATACAAGTTGATGACTTTCTCCTCATCCGTATCCATAGTCATGTTAATATTAAGCGGAATATTCATATCATCCGGTATTGGTTCACATTCAGCGATAATTTCATTATAAAATTCACCATGTCGACAACATAATTTCACACATTTTTTACCCCCATTCCAACCACACACACAGCCACGTAAATGGGGTTCAGCTTCCTTTTCCATATTTCGAAATTCCAAGCGATAGTTGTATTCCTGCACCTGGGTCGATGGTATTAACACATTCGAATACAAATATGAACCATTTTCATAAGGTGTTTCATCACTTAAATCGACCGTGTCGCGATAGAGACATATTTCACCGGGTTTTATTTGGGGAACTTCTTCGCATTTTAAATATCCCGTTAGAATTGAGAGAGTCACAATAAATTTAAATAATAATTGTGATGCCATATTTAAAAAAAAAAAAACAGAAATTGTATATCCTTCCGCTGACTATTACTTGTTGATCGAGAACATGACTAAATAATGAAACAATCGATGTTAGAGAGCAAATGTAATCTTGCGTTTGTGGTTGGTTTGGTTTTCAATTGTATAAAATTAAATACATATTTATATGTCTATTTGTATAATGTTGATAATTTTAAATTATATCGTATACCCTATACGATAAGTCGCAAATTTTGAAATACATTCGAATTCTCATATAGATTAAGAAATTTATAAAAAAAAAACAGTAAACATTTCATAAGTGATGGACTGACTCACTTGACAGACTTAGTTATTTAGAAACAGCCAGATGAAACGGCTGTAGCTAGAATCTTAGAATTTAAACCCTTTTTTAATTCACAAGCGTAAATTTTGTTAAACACCATTTATTCAAAGACCAATACCAATGTCGATTTTTTGAAAAACACCGTGTTCAGGGACCATTGTAAGCGTGATTTTTTAGCTAATATTTTTTAAGCACCAAAATATACATGGAGTTTTTATAGTATATTTTTGTCAAGCACCAACGTTCGATTGCAGGGTGATTTTTGTTAAGAATATGTTCTTTAATATTTTTATACACTTTCTTATTTAAGTGCTACACAAAATGCGGACCGAAGACTATCGTTTTAAAATTTCAAGTAAAAATATCACAAACTCTTGAGGATATAAAACCAACTGGCAATGGAGACAGTTCTTCTTAAAAATTTAAACGAGATTTTTATTCTTCATATATAAGTCAATAATATCAAATACAGGGTGAGATAAAAAAACTGCAACAAAGTCAAACGCCATAATTTGTATTATTTCTTTTTTTTATTGATTGAAAGCAAGAAATGCCGGAAATAGCGTCAAATTTTAGAATAAGTTTAGATTTGTTCGAATTGGTCACCTTTGGCACGAATTATGGCCTTCAAACGGCCAATAAAAAAACAGTCACACGCTGCCTGAATGTTGCTCTGTGGTATTTTGGTCCATTCCCGGCGAGCGCTTGCTTGAGGTGATCGAAACTTTGGTATTTTTTTAGTGCCAACCTTGCATTCCAAAATACTCCAGACACAATAGTCCAACGGATTGGTATCCGGAGATTTTGGTGGCCATTGTGCGATGGAAATGAAGCGAGGAACCTCATTTTGTAACCATTCTTGGGTGGCGCGTGCTGAGTCCTGTTGGAATTTCCATGGTCTGTGGCCAAAATATTTGCGTCCGTCCCCAAGAGTTATGTTTTATTCTTGTTGATAAAACATTTTAGAATTATTATTTAATAAAACAAAAAGTCTGTTTAATATATTTATTATTCCTTTTTATATTTTTCACATTTATTTTTAATTTGAATACGGAAGAAATTCAATTTGATACTAGCTTAACTAAGACTAAATTACAACTCTCCTCTTCTGCTCTAAACTTCATTATTTATACTTATTTATTATCAATAAATTATTAAAGAGACGATTGTCGAGCAGAAGAGAACATTTAAGAGATTTGAGAGAGAGATTAAATAAGAGAGTTTGAATTAAGATAAACATCAAGAGATTTACAATTTAAATAAAAAGTTTAGATAACCATAATAACATTAATATTGGGTGTAATGAAAGTAGAGTGTATTGGGCAGTATTGGAGAGGGTAGACGAATGTGACTCCCCCATCCCTTGTTATTACATTCCTCCTGGAATGTAAATTTCTATATTAAAAAAGTTATAATAAAATATAATTAATTTATTTGGAACAGAGTATATTAATATTCCATTATAAGTACAATATTTAATCTATATATATAAAAATGAATTGCTGTTCGTTAGTCTCGCTAAAACTCGAGAACGGCTGAACGGATTTTTCTTATCTTAGTCTTAAAATATTCGTAGAGCTTCAGGGAAGGTTTAAAAGGTGAGAAAAATTTAAAAATCGCGAAAAATTTGCAAAAAAGAAAAAATATTATGAAAAACAATGTTATGAAAAAATAAATATTCATTTGTCAAATATTGAAAATTTTCAAAATATTTTATTTTATTCAATTGGCATTGTAACGATCATTGTATGTACACGTTTTCCATAAAATTCACGTACATTTTGGAACAAATGCAAGGATGAAAATCTGAAGATTCAGAAAGAGTTCTGATTCTAAGACATGTGCCCTAGATTATTCTTCTTGAAAATAATAATAATAGGAACACAGTATCGAAAAAGGTGGATTACTATTACATGGGGGATATTTGAAACCTTGGGCGAACATAACATGGCAGCCAAATACCGAATATTAAGGGATGCCGTTAGATGGGGATATCCGAATACTTGAGTCAATATGGAAAATTCTAATTAGGGAGAATTTCTGCCAAATAAGTATCCCTAATATTAGGTTTGGGAAAAAGAAATCCATTAGACCGGTGGAACGATCGAAGTTTACAGGCATGTCGTAACATCGTCCAGGAACTAAAAATTAAACCATTCACACAAAGCTGGATTCAAAAATAAGCTCAATGGTTGGGTGCCTCACCAATACCAATACCGCAATTTCAGAGCACTATCTTAAAGATTATTTAATATTGGGCTATCGTTATGTGAATTATACATCAACAATATTGCTATGCAAGACAACGTTTGCCGGGCCGGCAATGTTGAATGTTGAAGTGTTCGTGGATGTTCAGGGAAGGTTTAAAAGGTGAGAAAAATTTGAAAATCGCGAAAAATTTGCAAAAAATATTTTGAAGCATATTTGCATTTCCGCGAATTTAGTATCGAGCTATATGGAAAGCACCACGTCGTAGTTCTTATTTTGAGGTATTTTGAGCGAAAATTGGTAGCGTATCATTCCTTTAAGCATACATTTGTCATTTATTAAAATTTTTCAAAATATTTAATTTTTTTTTTAAATTGGATTGACATTGTATTGAAACATTTTTTTGGGAGAATACAAAAAATAATTGAGAAGTATATTATTGAATGCACACGCGATCATTGTATTTACACGTTTTCCATAGAATACAGGTACATATTGGGACCAATGCAAGGATGGAAAATCAGAAGACATTCTGAATCGAGTTCGTGGCCATTCAGGATATTCGGATTCTAAGATCCATGCCCTAGATTAATATGTTTGAAAATAATAATATGAACATGTTGTTCCTTAAAGTAAATGAAAAATTGATATGCAACGGGAAATATGAAATCAGGTGGTTAAATGCCTAATCGTTTTCAATATCTTTGAACTTATAAACAGACCACGTCGCATATATCCCATACCAAAAATGTGTATCACAGAGAAAACTAATATACCAGATATTTTCTTTGCAAAAATCTATCATTAAGTTCAGCTGTAAAGAGAACAACCGACAAAAAACCAGCAAAATTAGAAAAATAGCATAATATCTGATTTGATGGTTGTACCAAAACCTCCATCCGATGTTACGTATTCGTATTGAACATGCCAACTACCGATCACACTCAGATTGGAAAACGGGAGTAAGAACCTTTAGATATAGTGCATAACTTCTGGGATGATGTTATGCCAAATTATAGCCAACTCTATGAGAAGATTAGGTCAATGTATTGAAAATGGGGCGAGACCTGTATGTATTGCTATATCAAAACTTGGACCTAAATAGGTAATTTTTCGCAGAAATGTGTCTCACCTCCAATATCCCGGAATGACATATTTTAGCTACTACAATAGGAATGGAGATATATATATTTTTGGTACGAATATTTGACAGCATATGAGAAATTATTGGGGTTACCATTATATGGGTGCTCCCCGGAAACTTGGATCAATATTGATAATTCTTTGTAAGGAGATTTTGTACTCACTGATCATTTAAAATATAAAATTACAGCTAATTTGGTTGAAACACGTGTACAAACAAAATACAGAGGAGTGGACCAATATTGACAATTTTAAGTAGGGTTCATGCTACCAAATAAAACAACCAATTACAGCTGATTAGGTTGAAAAACGTGCCCAAAACTCCAAAAATGTGGAGTGCCATTATATGGAGGCTTTTCCGAAGCTTGCACAATTTTTTAAGGAACATTTTCTACTCAATGATCATCCAATATATAAAATTAAATGAAGGGATTACCTGGATACTTGCCAATATTGATAATTTTAAGTACAGATATTCTGTTGTAAACCGTGCCCAAGATCTTCAAAATATGGAATGTTTATTGCTACCGTTATATGGGCAGTACTCTGAAATATGTGCCAATATTGATAATATTTGGTACGGATATTTTCTGTTCAATTACAACCCATTCTGTTGAAAAATCTTCAAAACTTCTCATATTGCGAGGTACGGTTATATGGCTACCCTAAATAGTGAACCTAGGAGTAGTAGCAATGTATGTGCAAATTTCAGAGCACTATCTCAAATCGTGGAGGGTAGAAAAAGCTAACTTATTATTGGCCTATCGTTATGTGAATAATACATCAACAATATTGCTATGCAAGACAACGTTTGCCGGGCCCGCTAGTACAGTAATAAATTTAAATTAATTTTTCTTGGTCCAATTTCTTTTTAAACTTTCTGCCATCAAAAATGTATTCATGTATTTTACATTGACATTTACCTCTCTCATAATAATTATGATTTTTATTTTTAATTTTATTTATACATATTTTTATAATAAATGAGCGTAACAATTTTATTTTTGCTATATCTATTTGGTTGAATTAAATTTTTATAAGTTTTTCTTAATAATTGGTGTGTGCTCTTTTTGTATTTATTTAATTTACGTATATTTTCTTGTTTTGTTTTTAAATCATTATATTTAAATTTATTTATTAAAACATTCTTTAATAAACATTTTTTATTAACATTCTTTATTAAAACATCGTTTTCGTTATTAAAGCTTATTTTAAGAGATTGTTCGACATTTGGATTCATTATATTATTAGTAGTTAATGTGTCTCGTTTCTTAAATGATCTTTCTATATTTATAATTGAATTTGTATTTATGGTTACATTTAAAATATTCTCTGAACGTTTTTCTGTCGAATGTATGTTGTCTTTTACAATATTTTTAGGTTCTATATCACACTTATCATCTAATGTATTATCTATATTAGAACTTCCTAATGAGGTAGTTATATATGGTAAATCTGTATCTAATAAATTTTTATTAATATGATCAGGTTTCATTTCGATCATACTAGCACCTATTGCTAAATAGGTTGGCTGGTCAACAATTCCTATGTCTATAGAATTCTGTCTATTTGCTTGACTATTTTTAGTTGATTGACTTCACGAAATTTCGCATGTAGGATGGGTTCTGGCCAATGAAGACCCCTATTGTTTTTGGAAAAGATCGGCTAATATTTAGGGGATGAAATGGACCAAATACTAAATTTTTGTCGGTTTTTCTGGTCGCTCCAGAGGCCGCAATTATGGCCCAAACACCGCGAATTTTTGCATGGAGAAGGGGATCGGGCCAGAGAATAAGTATGTTTTGATAAAGATCGGTCAATATTTAGCGGGTCAAATTGACCCTGACTTTTGTGTGAAAAATGACAAAATTTGTATTCTATGGCATATATATTTACTCCTGGAGGATGTAGACCCCAGGAGTTAATAGCATATCCAAGAGGAGTGGTTGGCCATTAAATTGATACCAAATATAGTGATGTATCTACTCAGAAGTGGGAGTTACAGTCAAATATTTACAGGTGCTTACGTATTCAGATATTATTTAGTAACCCATTACCACATTAGAGGGAGAAATATCGCGCTGATGGCTTTGAAATTTTTCATGAAGTTCCAGTTATGGTCAAGAACAACGCCTACAATTTTCGGTGATGATCAGATTAAAATTTTGGGATGAAATGGACCGAAAACATAATTTTTTGTGTGTTTTCGAGTAGAGTATAATCCGAAAATCACAACACAACCCACCGTGAAGGTAATCTGGACAAGTAATTAGAAGGACTGTACTGAATATTCGAAAAAAGTAAGGAAGAGGTGTTGTTAACCTCTAATCGGACAAGAGGGGGCAAATATCACGAAATATTATTCAGACTCGGATTAACATCCTCAGAAAGTTAGAGTTCGTGGTAGTTGTGTAGGGTATCGCATGGTCGGCCCCGTCCGACTATACTGCTCCGGTTTAAATATGCTTTTATTCATTTTTTTAAAACACGTTTAGTTAATTAATAAGTTCAAATTTTTGTTTTTAGAAACTTTGTTGTTTACATTTTTCACTTCTTAGACTTTTTAAGGAGGATTTATGTTTTTTTAGCAATTAGATATTATTATTGAACACTAGATTATTGTTTTTAATATTTGAAAAGCCTTTTTTATTTTCACAATATTTTTATCAATAATACTTTAAAGTGTTATTTTTGGATTTTAGCAGTAATGGAAAAATCTTTAAGAAATGCTTTGATAATTTCTTAATATTTTTATCCGAAGTTCCGACTGCGCCAGTTATGTTTTATTCTTGTTGATAAAACATTTTAAAATTATTATTTAATAAAACAAAAAGTCTGTTTAATATATTTATTATTTCTTATTATATTTTTCACATTTATTTTAAATTTTAATACGGAAGAAATTCAATTTGATACTAGCTTAACTAAGACTAAATTACAACTCTCCTCTTCTGCTCTAAACTTCATTATTTATACTTATTTATTATCAATAAATTATTAAAGAGACGATTGTCGAGCAGAAGAGAACATTTAAGAGATTTGAGAGAGAGATTAAATAAGAGAGTTTGAATTAAGATAAACATCAAGAGATTTACAATTTAAATAAAAAGTTTAGATAACCATAATAACATTAATATTGTGGGTAATGAAAGTAGAGTGTATTGGGCAGTATTGGAGAGGGTAGACGAATGTGACTCAAGGCCTTAATACACCCCAGAATATTTTCGCGATAATATTCGGCATTTATTCTGATGCCACGGTCGATTAATAAGATTGGAGAGCGACCATCGGCTGTTATACCGGCGCACACCATCACCGGCAACGGCCGGCACTTGAGTTCTGGTGGCCAACCGAAGGTGCACATTTTCAGCTGACCTCTTTGGCAAGTAAACACGATAATTTTGTTTGTTAACGAACTGCTGGACAACGAAAGTTTTTCATCGGAGAAAACAACATTCGGCAACTCTTTAGCTTTTTTGAGTCTATTTTCTTTCGGTTGCGGTGTGAGTTCTTGCACTTTTTGGAATTGCAATGACTTTACTCCGAGCTCATTTTTCAATATTTGCCGAATAGAATATTGCGAATAATCCGGATTATCGAGTTTATACTGTACAAAAATAATAATAATAATTGTATTGTTTGATTTAATTGATATTTTATATTTTAATATGTGACATATTGGACTATTCGTTATCAGCATACAGTTTTATAAGAACATTTGATGACAAAGGCGAAAATTAGCAAATGCAGCCATGGGCATAATTATACTAATGAATTCGGATTAGCTCGACGAAAAAAATATATTTGAGTTCTTACGACAATTCTATTGAGATTGTGACTATTGAAAATGTCCTTGCTAATGGAAAAATCGATGTGACAGTAATTTGTCCATTCGGTTTTCTCAGAGGATGAAAAACTTCTTTGTAGTACTACATACGCTTATTGGTCCTTAAAAATATGTTTTAAAAAATCAATACAATTTTTGGACATAGAAAAAAATTTTTTTTTAAATTTACACGCCTTTTTGGTTTTTGAAATATATACTTTTGAAAATCTCAATGTTTGTTCGGGTTCTTGAAAAATATTATTTGTTCTGATCCTTGAAAAAAATGTCGTTGCTTAAAAACATGAACTTTAAGAAATTCAAGTCTGTTTGTTTTCGAAGAAAATAACATTTAAACCAGTGAGGGGAGCAGTATAGTCGGACGGGGCCGACCATATGATACCCTACACAACTTCCACCAAAATCTTACTTTGTGTGGTTCTATTTGTTGACCCTCTTGACTGACTAGAGGTCAACAAATATTACTAATATTCAGTACAGCCTTTCTAATTACTTGTCCATATTCCCTTCACCATTGGTTGTGTTGTAATGTTCGGCTTTCAATTGTGGTCTACAGATCGACTCGAAAAAACACAAAAAAAAAAATATGTTTTCGGTCTACTTCATCCCTAAATAATTATCTGATCGAAAATTATAGGCGTTGTCCTTGACCCTAAATATTAGCCGATCTTTACCAAAAACAATAGCAGTATCCATTGGCCAGAACCCATCTTACATGCAAAATTTCGGGATGATTTGTCCATAACTGGGGCCTGTATCGTGTTTACAAATTATAATGGACAGACGGACGGACACACATCGACTCAGCTATTCGAGATATGACGATCGGTATACTTAAAGGTAGGTCTAGGACCAATATTTCGCGTTACAAACTCTTGGGGCTGCACAAAGCTATAATACCCTGACAACATAGTTGTGTAGGGTATAAAAATTTAAATTTTTCTGGTTCTTGAATAAAAATGAATAAATTTAAAAATTATGATTGTTTTAGTCTTATTTTCTATATTTTCTAATATGTTTAAAACTATACTCTGTCAACAAATCAATACAAATCTATTAAAAAAGTGTTTTAAAATCGATCCGCGTGTAAATTCCTAAAATATCCTGAAAACATACTGTATACAGAATACCGACTTGTTAGTTGACTACATCAACTCCCCCCCTTACGACTTCTTCCTTAGGGACCATTAAAAGCCTAGTTTTTATTCAAGACCTCAAATATAGAACTCGTAAGGACTCTCAAGGATATAGAAGAGCCATAATGTGCAAAATTTTAAAAATAAAGTCGTGGTGGCCATTGGATTAATCGTTTTTTATTATTAACAGATATTTATAGTGAAATAAACATTTTATGATTTATCTCAAATAATTTCATTATAATGCATATTTTTAGTAGACCCATATACAAAGAAACATATGATGAGGATCAGTGTCGAGATCCGAAACTTCCCTGCCTTACCCCTCGGCGGACAATGCCATACATTCCCCACTAATAAATAGTTGTTTTTTATAAAAACAACAAACTGGGATTAAGCCTGACTATTTTGCAAAAACAAAATACAAATGGTATCCCAAATAACCAGCCAAGCACTACTGAAGTTGTAGACGAGGCACGGTCATACTGTTTGGTTTATTGCTTTAACTAGCAATACCAACAACAACGTTATGTGCATTCGTCACAAAGTGACGACACATAGCAGTGGGAAATGTATTGTAGTTGTCTGTAAATGCCTTGTTGACCACGAAGTCAGGCGTCAACGAAACGAACTTCTCATTGGGGTCGTATCGCTGGTAACGTAAGAACTTCGAATTGTCACAAGAGACATTTGGGTTTGAAAGGTTTTTTGTAAATATCCCAACAAAAAAACTAAGGGAACTGATGAGGATCAGTGGCGAGATCCGAAACTATAGTCTTCCCTGCCTTACCCCTCGGCGGACAATGCCATACATTCCCCACTAATAAATAGTTGTTTTTTATAAAAACAACAAACTGGGATTAAGCCTGACTATTTTGCAAAAACAAAATACAAATCGTATCCCAAATAACCCGCCAAACACTACTTTGTTGTAAATAAATAAATTGAAAAATATTTACGCATAACTCTCGATTTTTTGAAACATGTCTATTTGAATATTTTTTTTACAAAATGACTCCGTAATTTGGAATTTTTCTTTAGACCCGTGAGTTGCAAATCATTGAGAGTCGACTATAAGCAAATAATAATTTCCATTTTACACTAATATCAATTCTATGGCTCATTCCTTGGAATATAGTCCAAATGATGGGTTGTGGTTCCTTCTTTGGAATTTAGTCGCGCAAACTTTCCACAAGTACAACTGAAATAAAGAAAATAAAATTTAATTATTTATTTTCATTAGACATATGTATGTATATATAAGCTCACCTCCTTTGCATCGCTTTTATAACGCTAGGTTTCAGAATAAATAATATAAAAATTAATAGACCTTGTATGGCATTGCAGAAATCAGTTGCCATAAATAGATACTCCGCTACTTTATAATCTTTAAAGCAAAAGGATAATATATCCATTGTCCAGGATATGCCCATTATAATGAAAAGGCGTAAAATTATCATACAACTGAAATTATTGAAAAAAATATGAGAATTATTTGTTGGTATTGCAGGGACAAAGAAAATAATCGCGGCTCCAAGGTTTAAGGAGAAATGTAATTTGAGGTTAATAACCACAAAATGAACCCAACATAATCATTAATAAATGTATATTATTAATGTATATCATTACTTACTATTGTTTAAAGAATGTTCTATTAACTGTCATACTGGCAACATCACTTTGTACCCTATATATGTAGAAT
>NW_026889074.1:0-12450 GCF_032173495.1 Musca vetustissima
CGATTTATTTGAATGCGGTTGACTTAGCTATGGGGTTTTCTTGCTTCGTTGAATCCTTGACGCTGTGGTTCGAACAGTTTTTTGTAAATATTTTTTTAGGATATGTTGACTTAAAGCATCCGAAAAGTTCGTTTATTTTGTTTGGACATAAGGTGTCACCGTCGAAGTGTGAGCGAAAATCAGTGCCTTAAATTAATGCTTGTTGAAGGTGTACTGATTATATCTCTGTGACCGAATATTTTTTGGCTTACATCTACAAATATTTACGTTGGTTCAATTGGGATACTGTGGTATTAAGTCGTGTCAACGACCGACATGTAAACATCAACAACGGAAATATTTTGACATCGTTATTATTCGGTGGGTTTAAACACCGAAGCAGGTGATACGTTAACAATTTAATGCCATGTAAACAAGGTTGAGATTTAAAATAAACACACGAGAAAGAAGGTGTTGAGGACTATACATTCATAATGTTATCCATCAGAAAAATGATTATGTAGGATAAGACTCATTAGTGAAGCAAACATCAGCAAAATTGGTGACATTAAAATATGTACAATATTACATATCGTAATGAGGAATTGTAAAAAATGTGGCACAAACCTTCAAACAGTTTAATTATAAAAAGTTTCGTGTCGATTGATGCGAAGGAAACTTTTTAGGATCGTTACTGGTGACGAATCATATATTTATGCTGACGTGCCAGAAAATCGACCGTGTAGGTGTTCCAAGACGAGCCAAATCCAACAAAGGTTGGTCGTGGAAAAAGCATATCGGAACCAAGTGTCGCCAGTTTTTTGGGCAAAAGTGGTACTCAGATACTTAAATGGCGTACACTAATAAGAGGAACTCCCTATACTCAAGAGCTGCAATTATGCTTTCAATATAATGCTATTTTATGTTTAACATTATAAGCATCTACATGTTTTCAATTGCCTTTTACAACTCCGAAATTACAATCTGATATTGTGCAATGAACCATTTGGCCATAAATACATTGACTTCATTTGATGTTTTTTTCCTTAATCCACTTTTCTCCCTTGCATCACTAATCTGTTAAAAATCAATCCAAACAACCTTTTGGCTTCCGACAACCTCGAACGATTCAGTACTGTAATATTATAACAATTTTTTGGCAATGCTTAGTACCGTAACCCCATCAAATGAGTGCCAGCAGTAAAATGCCAACTAAATTATGTTTCCCCTGTTTTGCTTTGCTTCACTGGCAGACAGATAAAAAATCCTAAAATGTGAACGCTCGTTCTAATTTTGTCTCATATCGTTTGCCAGTAAATATAAAAGCGACATTTAACAGATGCCAGACGTTCGGACCAAGAAAGTGTTGACATGAATTTTATTACAAACACAGCAATAATTGTGAATGTACGATTAGTACCAAAATCCATAACTAAGTAGTTAGAAAAAATTAAAGCTATTTTTCGCATGGTTTTAAAAAGTTTTCAATACGAATTTTGGCAAGTTTCTCTATTTATCATATTTGATAAGAATAATTGTTTGGATAATATTCATTGACAAATAACATCAGCCCTGAAGAAATGGATGATTAGAACCACTGAATATAAACTATATTTACAACAGATATGAAAGGCTTCCTGTTGCTCCTGTTTAACGTTTTGCATGTGAAGGGGTCAATTATCGACCCCTTCACATTTTTGATTATATTGAATGATATTCGGTGATTTTGTATAGAGAACAATAAGAATTACATCACCCGAAAATCTGATACATTTAAAACCAGTATGGAAAGTAGTAAAGTCGGACGGGCCGACTATATGATACCCTTCACCACTTTGGGTATATCCAACAGATCAATCCTAAAAGACGTCGCATTTTTGAAGTACTAGTAAAATGAAATTGGATCCATAAACATGTCATTCCGCATCCTATACTTCCTTTTTTTGTCAGATATAGAGTTGTTTCTTACAAAGGGACAAACTTATGTAAGTCAATTTAAAACCAGTAAGGAAAATAGTAAAGACTATATGATACCCTTCACGACCTTGGGTATATTCTACATATGTATCCTAACAGACGTAGCCTTTTTGAACGAACATTGACATAAATTAGAACGAACTTAATATGTGATCTTTATCTATACCTAAACCGACTACGTCAATCCCTATACATGTCACTCTGCAAGCTATGCTAAAATGGGTCGAAATTATATGGAAGGTATACTATATCTATTTCTGAACCAATTTCAAGGAAACTTGCCAGAGATTTTATTATATTAACTTCAGTACGTTGTTTCAATCGGTCTAGCTATCAATTTTAAGAGCATCGTTTACGTAAAATCGGACGAAAATATATATAGGAGGTGTATGTAAATCTGAACTGATTTTCAAGAAACTTTGCATACATCATTATGGAGTTAATTTAGTACGCTATGCCAAAATTCGTGCAAGTCAAAAGTTTTGCAGGGTATGCAATTTTACCGATTTTAGGTAAATGGTGTACCATTTACCTAAAATCGGGCGAAACTATATATGAGAGCTATATCTAAATCTAAACCGATTTTTCACGAAACGTATCACAATTATTATATGCGAAATTCAGTATTATATACCAAATTTCGTGCAAATCGATAGATATATAGGGACTTTGAAGCACCATTTACCTTAAATTGAACGAAAATATATAAGGGGACCTATACCTAAATCTCAACCGACTTATATAGGGGCTTTGGTGCGCCATTTTATTTAAACCAGGCGACACTTTATATGGGAGCTATATCCAAATCTGAATCAAATATATCAAATATGCATATTCTCAAAATGAACCATGGGTCTATCTCGATTCCTTTTGAATGTTACAAACATATCCACAAATACATAATACCCTGTACCACAATGTGGTGAAGGGTATAACAAATATCAGTCGGACACCCGTCTATTAATTGGATAAATATCTGATAAACATGAGGAGTTGGTACACCATTTACTTAAAATCGGAAGCAAATATATATTTGAAAACTATATCGAAATCAAAACCGATTTCATCGAAACTTGTCACAGGTTATGTTATACTAATTTCAGTATGTTTTGTGCATATCGGCCACACTTTGAATACTTGGTGTATCATTTACTTAAAATCGGGAGAAAATATATACAAATTTTAACCAATTTAACAAAAAATTTCCACGTGTTAGGTTATTTTCATTCATTACGCTATTCCAAATTTCATGTAAATCGAAAGATATATAGAGACTTTGGCCCACCATTTACATTAAATCGAACGAAAATATATATATGGAAGCTATATCTAAATCTGAACCGATTTTTCCCAATTTCAATAAGGATCGTCCTTGGACCAAATAAGTGACCTATGCCAAATTTCATACAATTCGGATTATAAATGCGACCTATATCTTATTTACAATATAACATGGACAGGCAGACGGACGTACGGACAAGCATAAATCGACGTTGAAGCATATACACAAAGACAAAATACCCTGTACCACAGTGTGGCGAAGAGTATAAAAATGAGACCCATAAAGGCGCTATTGAATAGGAGGGAATTCTATTGATCTGAACACTCAAGTGGACAAGCTTGTCTCCATAAGCGAGACAATAAAGCTTAAGCAAGTTTACGACAGAACGCATGCTCGAAGTCTTTGGCGTGCGGAACAGGACTGCTGGTGAAGATGTGACTACGACTAAGACTAAAGCCCACCACGTGTGCAACGGTGTTTTTTTGCGCACCATTGCAACGGTATTAAATGGCGCACCATTAATTTGGTGCGCCATTTAATTTAAACCAGGCGACACTATATATCAAATCTGAATCAAATATATCAAATATGCAGATGTAGCTCTTATATAAAATTGTCCATTTTTGTTATATAAATGGATCAGTTCACATTCAAGGTTTGCACTTTTGTCATGAAGAATATGTATATATTCTGGGTTACAGTACATTTACATTATTCTGGATTTAGTAAAGCCAATAGATCTAAATTATCAATTTCATTGCATATATTTATTTGACATATCATCTCAGAGGAGATTAACCGGGTATAAAGTTCTAATGGGTAGGCCGTTCAACTTTCAAAGTTTAAAATTTTTGATTGATTCAGAATCGATTATTCAATCTTTACGTGCTGTTAATCGAATTCACTTATGTTATTTTTTGTAAGAGAATATAAAATTGATATTTGTAAAAAATATTTGCCACAGTACCAAATAGCTAGTCTATTATTAGGAATCCACACACATCCACCCTACCCTGTGGCGTTCAAAGTTTTTTGAGGACATTTGAATTTTCATGTT
This sequence comes from Musca vetustissima, assembly GCF_032173495.1. NCBI lineage: Eukaryota > Metazoa > Arthropoda > Insecta > Diptera > Muscidae > Musca > Musca vetustissima. The sequence continues at coordinate 4,296 of NW_026889074.1, forward strand.
TTAAGACAAATTCCTATTTCTTTTGACGGCATTTGGCTTTCATTGTAAAAGTCAACTTTAAATAAACCAACCACCCCCACAACCATTTAAGAATATTTCTATGTATTTGTCAGCTAACAAAACAAAACTTATAACAGCGGCAACAGCAACAACTAACATAACTACAGAAAGGACCTTTCGTATGGCATGTGGCGTATGTCAAACAAAGGACTTTTGGTATCAACGACCCGCATAAGTAGACTAGAATGAGAATGACGAACGAACGAACAAACGAACGATATCAAAGTAATAAAATATTATACAATTTTCATAAAACTTTATTGCAATCATCAACATCATCTTGACAATGTTTGAAATGAGAAAACGCCACAAAGTTAAAACTGACACTTTTCTGCTTCTGTCGCTGTACACTATTTCAAACGTTTTGTAGCGTCTTTGTCGATGGTTCAACAATTTTGAAAACAGGGTAGTTACGTTGATGTTGAAACACTCTTCAGTTGAAGATATTTTTGAGGTTTTAGCTGTTAAAACGAAAAAAAAATCAATGATGAAATTAAATTACAAACAAACAAAAAACTAACTAAGACGATTATTTATTGACAAAATTCAGAGTTCAACTTTGCATTTCCTTACAAACAAACCTTAGTATTCTCGTCACTTTATATTTTCTGTTACAAACCTTTGGAATTTTCAAATATATACATTTTTTCCTTGTAGTCGACTACAAAATGTAGCAGTTCATGCGTGCGGGATATATTAGCGTACAAAGTGGAATACATCGTAAAACTTTGCCCTCATTGGTGAAATAAATAGACAATATAATACGGATGTCTGATGCAAGTTGATGAATAACGAATATCGCACAGTCAGAACACTCGCATCTACATACAGACAAAGGAAAATCATTTCAATGAAGAAGTGTATTCATCTTTTTCTTGCCATAATTTTATCATCATATGTTTATATTGTCATAAAAATCATGAAACAATCCGCCAGGCGACTAACTAGTTGTCTTATGTAAATTATTTTTCTTTTATCTGTTGTTATACATTTAGCATCGCGTGGATAAATAACGTTTCGATTACAAAAAACACCCAAAAATTCACTATATAAATAGTATAAAACCAAATAGTTGGTCGAATAGAAGTTCCGATTTGATGAATGACTATGAAAATGATTTTATGCATATTCTTAAAAAATATATACCCATATCTCTCAAAGAGATATACCCATATCTCCTTTACTTGTGCATGTTACAAACATGTACACAAAGACATAACACCCAGTGAAGGGAATAGACCATTGACTATATCTGACATTTTTCGATATTTGTAATGGACTATTATCGAATTAAACTGTATGAACATCTAATTATAATTATAACTCCGCCATCTAATTATGAATATAACACTATCACACATTCTTCTTAATTTTTTTTATTTCTTGAATTTATTCTCCAAACGAATTGTCATATCAAATTGACAGTCATTTTTCTTCGAGGCCATTATAATTTACATTTTGTACAGACATTTTTGAATGAAGAAAATATTGACTCTATCCCACCATTTGGATTATTTTTATTCCCAACTTTATAGTTTGGCACTTGATCTATATTACCTTCATTGTAGATGGATGGGTGTTCAACAATGTTTTTTATTGTTGTTATTTTTTTATCATATTTATCCTAGAAGCTATTTGAATTTATTATTGCTTGAACCAATTCTGGCTATTTGCGGATATATTCTTTAATTTGTTGTTGTCTTCACTAGCATTGAACTAAAATAATGTGAATGAACTTGGAAAAATAAAAGTTATGTAAAAGGAATATTTCAAAATATATGGGTCCCAAAATAAAAAAAGTTCCAAAGTCGGGCGAAGCCGACAATACAATACAATACAATATGTACAATATCCTGTAGATAGAAAAGTATCCAATCCTACAAAATTAAAGATGTGATCTACATACATATTTAAAGCAGTTCAAATTAACCCATACGTGAAAAATTGAATTTCAATCGGGCAGACTTGGGTTCATTGGCGTACCATTCTTTGGAGCCAGACGCTGTGCATAGTTCTCATATTTGGAAAAAATCTCCTCGATTCGCCATTTACACAATATTGGACGAACATATATTTGTGAGCTATATCTACATGTGAACCGATTTTTTCCAATTTCAATAGGGTTCGTCTTTCGGCGGAATAAGTGATCTAAACTAAATTTCATCCAATTCGCATAATAAACGCATCCCGTACTGTGTTTACAACTTAACATGGACAGACTGATAAAGGGACATGCATAAATTGACCCACTTTTTCATAAATTCGTCAATCGAAGTAAATCCATGCCGTCTGGGGAATAAATCATGCGAAACGAAACGAATAAAATCTTATTATAAGTCACTGAACAAGAGAAATAGGTATATTATATATACCGAATATACAAACATAAATTTAGTAAGCGGAGCAGTATAGTCGGACGTGGCCGACCATAAGATACCGTACACAACTACCACGGGACTCTAACTTTCTATGGATGTTTGTATACTGCCACCTTCTCGGGTATATGTCTTTCAGGAGTAAAATACAAATTTAAAAAATTACAAATTTTGTAATTTTTCACACAAAAGTCAGGGTACATTTGACCCGCTACACAATGACCGATTTTTATCAAAACTAACATGCTGATTCTTTGGCCCAATCCCCTTCTCTATGTAAACTTTCGATGTACGGGCCATAATCGCGGTGTCTGGAGCGACCAGAAAAAACGTGTCTTCATTGGCCAGAATCCATCCTACATGCAAAATTTCGTGAAGATTGGTCCATACTTTTTTTTTGAAATTTTATGAAAGTAACATGAAATGCATTTTTCGCTCATAGTGTCAAAAAATAACATATTCTAAGTCAAATTTCACTTTTGGGTTATAACACACTACATATTTAAATTAAATAATTTTTTTTTTGCAAATCTACGGTATAAAACTAACAATATAAGCAACAAATTATTTGTTAACTTCAGTAAGTTTTAATTAAACATCGTGCAGAAATGCGTCAAAATCTTCAGCAAAAGAGTAGTTTGGAGAAAAACAAAAATATTCTGTATCGAATCACTATCAATCACAAAAGAAAAGTTTTTGGGAAACTCGATATTTATTTTGTAACAAATTATCTCTAATTTGGTTATATACAGAAATTTTCTATTTGGATCAAATAAATCGAAAAACTACCCTACATATGGGAAATTACAAAATTCTTTTAAAATTCCATTAAAAAAATTGAAAAATTTTTTTGCGAGCACATTTATGATTTAAGAAAAATATGCTGATTCGAAATCTGTTCGCGTTCACAAATTCGGATGCTGCGCATAAAAGTTATAGCGGTTTTAAATCTTGTATTTCAAATATAAATTAATTGAATTCCTATTTGTTGTAATTCGCGAATTTGTTGACAAATGGATAAAGACATCTGTTTTCATTGCATACTTGTCAAATCACATTGAATTACGGTTAAATTGTCGAGAAAAATAAATAATAGCATGAAGATATCTGAAAATAAAATAAATTATTTTTTTAATTTAATTAAATCGAAATGTTTTTTGAATTTTAGATTTTTTTAGTATGGTTAAGGGAATACGGTTTTGCCTTAATCTTCTAAAATATGCAACGCTTTTTCTTCAAATTCTTTTAGATGATTGTTAAATATCGGTATATTTATCTGATAACTGTTTCGACTGTAAAAATGACTAAATATATTGCAGTTACAATACATAAAAATTATCAATATTTAAACGCATGTAATTCGCGTATTAGTTGAAATCAGTTGTTGCGCATGCGGTTTTCGTGTAAATCGAATCAATCTCTTCCAATAATTACGAATTTTTCGATGTTTAATTTAGCGGTCAAAGTGTGCCGCTCGATGCACTTTACTATGCAAAAGCCCTAAAAATGGCTAATAATCACGCAACGTGCATACAATTTTTATGCGCATCCGATTTCAGTAATTTCCTATGAAAATACACAAAAGGACACCTATTTTAAAAGGTTCGGTTAAGAACCGCGGATGTGCCTCCACAATCGATTTTTGATAAAATACGCACAGATTCGCGAATATGATAACACAAGAATGAATGTATGTGAAATCATTTCGAAGAAAAACTCGATTATATACGCGAATTTGTCAAAATAAGTTTTTGCAGTTTTTCCCACATTCAAGGTACTTATATCTGCCGTTTTATTGGGCGGAATTGAACATGGTTGGGCTCATTAGATCGGGCACGTAAAAAAACTTAAATCACGAGGGGTTCCACGGAATTTGATTGGACTTTCTTAATATTAGACTCAAAAAATATGTTTTTTATAAAAATTTACGCACCAAATGTTCGTCTTTGGAACCCAATTGCAAAGAAGCTACGGTGAGCACATTCATGAGATATACACTAAACGAAGCAAAATCACTAGTTCTACAATCGTATAATTAGTTTAGTCCATTATCTAGATGCGCGTCCTAATTATAAAATAATTTCAAAAACACCGAAAATCCGGCTTCAAAATGTGAGCATCCTATTCGGGTGGATGCAGTGATTATATCGAAAATCATACATTATAACCATATTGTCCATGGGGCATTCTGCAACTTAGTCACTGATCACATGTGCGTGCGTTGTGTAGTTTAGCCACAAATCAGGAACCAACACAAAAAAAACTCGTTGGCTTCAACACATTTTCACCCATTTTTTTACATTACCACCATCACAGCTTCCACCAAACTTTTTCTTTATTACCAATATTTTAAGATTTTGACAAGAACACTTCATTTTATAAAAATCAATTTAAATTATATGCAATATTTTCATATTTCGCAGGTTATAAGCTTACTAACCTCATTTTCAAGGAATTTAAAATATGTTTGTAATTTCCCATATACAGAAATTTTCTATTTGGATCAAATGAAAAAAACATATATTCTCCGAAAAAGAATATGGCTAATGAATTAATTGTTCTACATCACTAAAATGTGTATTGTGTATTAAATTTGTCATTGTGTTGGGTATTGACCCACTAATTTGGGGTTGTTGAGCACGTTTTAAAACCGGTGGATCGATATATCCCATATTCAATTCCAATTCAATACTGACACGGACCAAGAATATAGAATATACATAGAATATACATTAATTAATCCTAATATTTTGGTATACCCCCCATGAGCATTTTGTACTACTTCGATATTTTGAAAAACAGGCAAGCCCATAAAACAAATGGAAATGTAGAATGAGACACTTAATATTTTTAAACTCATCTGAGCGTGAGCTGGTTTTCCGTCATATTACCGAAATACACATCTGTAAAAAAATCCGTAAATATCGTGTAAATATTCATATGATTATTTAGTATTATTCTTTCTAAGTAAAATAATCAACGGCAAGAAAACAAATCCCCATGAAATATACATTTAAGAGAAATGACTTATTCATACGCCTATAAATTGGAAAACAATTTGCAAACAAACAAATAATTTAAAAAAACAAAAATAAACTTTTGTTGTTTTATTTCGAAACATAAATGTATCGTCAAGTAGCACGTGTTATATTTGAGTTCTGCAAAAACGTATTTAACATTCGGCTTGTGAAAAATGTAAAATTTATATCATTCAACATTAGGAAATTCAACATACCTCCATGCCTAATTCTTAATATTGTTTTTTTTATTTTTTAAACATACTCTATAATTATTATTTGGGTAAAACATCTAAGTTAATTTCAGTGTACGAGGTCTGATAAGACCTATGTTCGATTTACGCATTCTCACGTATGATTGTGCGTGAGTTTTTGTAAAAAAAAAACACACACACATATTATTAAACCAAATTCACTGGACATGGACTTTTTATCTACTATACAAAAATGAAAAATGTAGATAAAAACGTGGGCCTGTATTGAACTTTTTTGTTTCATAAATCCATTTACTTATTTATTTTGAATGCGAAATGTAAAATGAATCCCGAATATAGAAGGATAATTTTCTATTAACAACAGGTAAGATTTTCTAAAAACCATATAATGCAAATGATGACCGGATTCCGCCTCAAATAGTCTATCCGCTTAGTTCAGTTTTGGCAAACCCTCATAAAATGGATCTCTTGCCAACTTTTAAAGATTCCATTGCTGTAGGTCGCTCGTCTTTAAATCTTGGACCATCTGTATTTCACACCTATATCGTTCTGCAAAATTGTACATGTTTTTGCGTAACAGTGGTTCAGGTTTATACTGCTTCCTTTTATCTTTTACTTTCCAGAAGAAAAACGATGGCGATCAAATTCGGTTAACCAAATTTAATTTTTTGTAAAAAATTATTAATTTTTGCCCGGCCTAATTTGTTTTACCCTTGGAGCTAATCAGTGAAAATCGAATGCCAGATAAAAAACAAGCTACAGTCTTTTAGGTTCAACAATTGTATATGCCTCATTCTAATAGTTGCGTAATATGCTAAACATTTTCGTTGAATTGCCCTTTGCATTCGGATTTTAATAAATACGTGCTTTAATGCAACGTCAATAAAAGTATAGAAAATTGCTATCGACTTAATTCCTTACAATGTCTGTAAATTTTCCTCTTTCATCCTCTTTATTGTGCCATTCAACATATTTCATATTTAGAAGTCATTAAAAGATCGTTCATAAAAGTTTCCTCATCTATGCACTGTCAGTCACTTCTGCAGCATAATTCTAATAATAAGAATAATGAATTGTTCAGTGTGAACAGAAATGTTGCATAAACACGTGGCAACTTAACGATAACAAATACATGAAACCCAGCTCCCCACACCCCTCCTGTCCAGTCTTCAAATGCCATTCCCATTTATGTCTCTAATAATAAATTAAATTGTTTCGCTTCTATATTCAAACTATAGACAAAGTATTTTAATAATTTCCTACAGCGGCATCATCGTGCTATTCCTAATTTCCCTTCCTCCATCAAGAAGAACAACAACGCTAACATAGTAACGATAAATATTCGCGAACTTTGAACATAAATCCTTTTCGATGGAAGCGAAGGGATATTATTATAACGGAAATCGTCTTCGACATACATACAGAGAGAGAGAGATGTGCGCCCTTGTTGAGGAATTAACATGAAAAACAAGAATTTTACAAGAACAGCAAATGTCAAAATTAAACAAGACTATAAATTATGCAGCTGACTTTGGCAATGTCGAGAGCTAAATGCTTCTAGCCCAGCCCATTGACCCACTGTTATGTTGTTGTAGTACATGTCGTTGACTGGTTTCCCTGGTTTCTGTGTTGTGGACAGAACACAAAAATGCATCACTTGCTATTGTTGTGTTAGTTAGGGCACAGTAAAATGGAAAATGGTTTACAATATTTCATTACTATTTTTTTTATTAATAAAATCGAGAATTTGTTTTAAAGAAAACATGTGGATACCCTCCACCATAGGTTCACTGACAGTTACATGAAATAAAAAATATTCCAATGCAATTTTGAAGGAAAGTTATATGAAGCATTCAGGTACGTACACAGAATTTTATTTCAGGTGGTGTGGTGGAAGCTGCTGCTTTCTATGAAATGCCTTCAAGTAGTTGAACTCTTTTACAGTAGATTTTCCAACAGCATATACGAGTACATATTCTTGGCCAATTTTTAAAGTACATATTCTTGAAAATTTAATTTTATTTACTAACGACAGACAGGGAAAAAAGAAATCTATTATTTTTTCGTCTAAAATGTTGATAAAACCGGAGAAATGATCGAAGTTGATCGGCATATTAGCAGTCGTAACATCGCCCAGGATAGACCATAAAACTCTTTTAAACCATTTACACAACGCTGGATTCAAAAAGAAGATCGATGTTTGGATGCCACACCAATTAACAGAAAAATGGCTTGGATCGAATTTCCATCTGGGAAGCCTTGGCCAATCGGAATGAGATAGACCCATTTCTTAAACTGGAGATAATGGATCACATACGATAACCCTGTGCGAAAACGATCGTGGTCAAAGAGCGTTGAAGCAACTCAGACGGTGGCCAAACCAGCACTAACGGCCAAGAAGGTTCTGCTATGCATTTGGTGGGACTGAAAGGGGATTATTTATTATGAATTCCTTCCATATGGCCAAACGCTAAAATCGGAAATAGAG
>NW_026889075.1:0-12331 GCF_032173495.1 Musca vetustissima
TAGAAGACACGGAAGTCCTCTTATATATGAGTCGAAAATCTCTATATGGAAGCGCGATGGCTCTTTTAAACAGCCTTTTTTAGAAGACCAGAAGGTGCTCTTCTTGCGTGTCTTCCAAAGGAACCTAGTTATCGCGTTAGTTCTTCTGCAGACAAGATCTCCATGAGAGGTCTTAAATAAAACCAGTAAGGAAAGTAGTAAAGTCGGACGCGGCCGACTATATATGATACCCTTCACTACTATGGGTATATTAAACAGGACTATTAGCATGAAATTGGATGAAATAAAATATGTGATATTTATCTAAATGTGAATCAACGTAGATCTATCCATAAAGTATGTAAATCGACTTCAAACAAATATAAATGGGTCATCCGTTGGGCTATGTCTGTACTTCTAGAAAACGCAACTACATAATTCTATGCTCAATTTTGTACGTTGTGCAAAATTTGATGTCAAACTGACTAACATGAGGAGTTTGATGCCCAATTTACTTGAAATCGGGCGAAAATATATACGGAAGCTCTGTCCAAATATTAAGCGATTTCAAACAAACTTGTCACAGGATAGGTTATACTAATTTCAGAACGTTTTGTTCCTATTGGTTCTTGGTGCGTCAATTACTTAAAATCAATCTATAATAAAAGGGAGCTATATCTAAGTCTTGACCGATTTTCACGAAACAACGCAGACATCACCTAGGCTCAATTCAGTACGTTATGCCAAATTTTATGCAAAACGAAAGATATATAGGGACTTTGGTGCAACATTTACATGAAATCGGACGAAACTGTATGTGGGAGCTATATAGAAATCTGGACTGATTTTCTCGAAATTTGGCAGACATCACTCTAGGCTCAATTCAGTACGTTATGCAAAATTTCGTGCAAATCGAAGGGACTTTGGTGCACCATTTGCATGAAATCGGACGAAACTATATATGGGAGCTATATGTAAATCTTGACCTATTTTCACGAAACTTGTCAGACATCATTCTAGACTCAATTCAGTACGTTATGCCAAATTTCGTGCAAATCGAATGATATATAGGGACTTTGGTGCACCATTTATATGAAATCGGACGAAACTATATATGGGAGCTATATGTAAATCTTGACCTATTTTCACGAAACTTGGCAGACATCATTGTAGGCCTAAATTATTAGGCTGTACCAAATTTCGTGCAAATCAAAAGATATATAGGGACTTTGGGGCACCATTTACATGAAATCGGACGAAACTATATAAGGAAGATATATCTAAATCAGGACCGATTTTCATGAAACTTGGCAGACATCATTCTGGGCTCAATTAAGTACGTTATGCCACATTTCGTGCAAATCGAAGGCTATATAGGGACTTTGGTGCACCATTTACATGTAATCGGACGAAACCATATATGGGAGCTATATCTAAATCTGGACCCATTTTCTCGAAACTTGGCAGACATCATTCAAGGCTCATTTCAGTACGTTATGCCAAATTTCGTGCAAATCGAAAGATATATAGGGACTTTAGGGCACCATTTACATGAAATCGGACGAAACTATATATGGGAGCTATATCTAAATCTGGACAGATTTTCTCGAAACTTGGCAGACATCACTCTAGGCTTAATTCAGTACGTTATGCCAAATTTCGTGCAAATCAAAATATATATAGGGACTTTGGGGCACCATTTATATGAAATCGGACGAAACTATATATGGGAGCTATATCTAAATCTGGACCGATTTTCTCGAAACTTGGCAGACATCATTCTGGGCTCAATTAAGTACGTTATGCCAAATTTCGTGCAAATCGAAGGATATATAGGGACTTTGGTGCACCATTTACACGTAATCGGACGAAGCTATATATGGGAGCTATATCTAAATCTGGACCGATTTTCTCGAAACTTGGCAGACATCACTCTAGGCTTAATTCAGTACGTTATGCCAAATTTCATGCAAATCAAAAGATATATATTGACTTTAGGGCACCATTTACATGAAATCGGACGAAACTATATATGGGAGCTATATCTAAATCTGGACCGATTTTCACGAAAATTGGCAGACATCATTATAGGCCTAAATGATTAGCCTGTACCAAATTTCGTGCAAATCGAAAGATATATAGGGACCGTTTACATTAAATCGGTTAAATATATATATGGGAGCTATATCTAAATCTGAACCGATTTTTCCCAATTTCAATAGGGTTCGTCCTTGGGCCGAATAAGTGACCTGTGCCAAATTTCATCCAATTCGGATCATAAATGCGACCTGTACTTTGTTTACAATTTAACATGGACAGACAGACAGACGGACGGACGGACGGACATGCATAAATCGACTTAGAAAGTGATTCTATGCATATTCTCAAAAGGAACCATGGGTCTATCTCGATTATTTTTGCCTGTTACAAACATATGCACAAAGACATAATACCCTGTACCACAGTGTGGTGAAGGGTATAAATACAGATCTATATACAACAAATCTCTTGCAAGTCTTCTATAGACAAAGGAACCTCCATCAGCCGACAGAAGACCTTCTTTAGGTTTTCCATAGACAAGTAATCTCCCCTTAAATATTCTAGAAATAGGAGACTTAGTTCAAATTTTCTATGGACAGAAGACCTCCAAAGCCTTAAAGCATTCTTCTATGGGCAGAGTAAATTTAACCGATCTTTATAGACACAAGATCTGCTTCAGGTCTTCTCCAGCAAACCCCCTATAGACAGAAAATCTCCTTTAGTCTTCCATAGACAAATAATCTCTTTTAGGTATACTAGGGACATAAATCCGTCATGTTTTTTGGACATACAAAATTCTGCATACATTTTACTAACAGAAGACATCTATAGATATAAGATCTTTAAAAGACCAAAAACACCCTGAAAATCTTCTACAGACAAAAGACATCCATTACAAATCTATAATCAAAAACCCCTACTGTTGGTCCTCAACTTACAAAAGACCTCCCTCCGCTGCATCAGGTATTCTAGGAACCGAAGACATCCTTCGTGTTTTCTATGGCCTATCCATAAACATAGATAGAAGATCTCCTACAAGCATTTTATGGCCAAACTTGTAGATCTTCTCTAAATCGAAGACATTCTGAAAGTCTTTTAAAGACAGAAAGCCTCAATTAGGTCTACAGATGTATAGATCTATGGTTATTTTTCTATTAGTTCTAAAGAAACCCAACCAATTTCTATAAGCAGAAGTCATTCAAAAGGTCGACGAAAAACACCAGGCACCCAGTCCACCTAAAACATCCTATAGGGCTCCAATAATAGAAGATGCCTAGTACGTCTTTATAGACAGAAGTCAGAATTTCTTCTAATGACAGAACACCTACAACAGGTCGATAAAAGACAGCATACCTCAAATGCCCATATACAGAACTTCTGTAAAACTTGCTGCTAGTCTTCTATACGTCAGAATTCTCGTAGCTCTTCTAAAGACAAAAGTCCTATATCACTTTTATATGTAATGACCTCCTACAGATTTTATGTAAGTTAGTGGATCGCATGCCGCATATAGAAATTGAGATCGCATATAGGTCTTCTGCGTTTAGGAGAACACAACATCTCCTACAGCACTTCTAAATTCTGAAATTTTCATGTAAGTCTTCTATGATCAAAAGAGCTCTTGCACGTTTTCCTTGAACAGAAGGTCTCATATAGGTTTTATATGAACAGAAGACGACCTGCAGGTCTTAAATTGACAGAAGACCTCATGTAGGTCGGTCCTTTATACATACATGAATTTCTGCAAACGACCTACGACTACTGTGGGTATTCTACAAAAGACCTAATGGTTTTCTATAAGGTCTCAGAAGGTCTCATGCAGACAGAAAATCTGCCTCAGGTCGACTATAGATGGAAGTCCCCCAAAGCGTATTCTAAAGCAGAGGACCTCTTATAGATCTTTTATAGTAGATATGTAGATTTTCTATCAGCACAAGACCTCCCCTAAGTACGTACAGAAGACTCCCACCAGTTCTTCTATAGGCAGACGATCTCTAATAGGTCTTCTATAGACAGACGACAGAAGTTTTACTGAGTTTGTCTTCTGTTTCACTTGGACAATAGACGATAGTCGCCCAGCGAGTCAACTAAAGGCAAAATACTTCATATAACTCTTCCATTAGTACTAGATGACCTCCTAGAGATTTTATACCGACAAAAGATCCCATATAGTTATTTTATGGGCTTTTTATACACCTTCTAGCTCTATATAAACACAAGATCTCATACAGATCTTCTATAGACAGATAATCTTTTGCAGGTCTCCTAAAGACAGATGACCTACGCCAGATCTTCCATGGACAGAACACCTTTATTATGGTTCTTCATAGGTAAATGATCTTGATTCAAGTGTTCTATAACTAAAAACCCTCGTTTAGGTTTTCCTTCAGGTCTTCCGTGAACAGAAGACCTTCTATAAGCAACCGAACAAATCCTACAGCTCTTCTATAGAAAAAGTCCGACCTGTAGTTATTTTATGGACAAAAAGTTCCATCGCAGGTTCCATACTGTGAGAATGACACCTTTGGGTCTAACTTTGTAGGCTTTTTTGGACATAAGACCTGCTGTTGGGCCTCTATAGACAGAAAGATTTCTGCAGACAAGCATTATATGTACCGAAGACCACCTACGGAACTCCCAAGCCTCCCCACTTTTTGTCAACAGAATACTTCCTTTAGGCTTTTTAAAGACCTCCTACAGTTCTTCTATAGACAGAATGCTCGGCACAGATATTCTAGAGACAGAAGAGCCCCAGTAAGCCATCCACTACAGAGTACCTCCTGCATATAAAACATATGGCATCATCTAGGCCTTTGTGGATCTTCTGCAGATATGTATTTCTTGTATAGAGAGGGGATCTTCGGTATGTATTCTAAAGCCAAAAAACCTTCTTCATGTTCTATATTTTCTAATGTATTTCATATTGAAAATTTTTTCTGTAGGTCTTCTATAGAGAAGGACCTCCCGAATGTCTTCTGTAGTCCGAAAACTTTGTAGATGTCTCACAGAAGTCCTTTTCAAGATCTCTATAAGTATAACACTTAGTTTTTAAAAACAAAACCTTACTCGTGTTCCATTTGCGATGGTTTAGCTCTTCTATTAGACCTTCAGGGCTTCTATAAGTAGAAATTCAGCACTTGTATAAAAACATCCTGCCTTCCTTTATCTATAAAAACACCTCGACTCTCCTATAGGAAGACATCTCTAAGAAAACGAGTTTTGTCCACTCTATGAAACATTTCTCTTCTCTAATGAGACCCTTTTAGCTTCATTTCTTCTATCGAAGAAGACCCTTTCAGCTCTTCTATGGAAGAAGACCCTCAGCTCTTCTATAGAAAAATACCTTTTCAGCTTTTCTTCTATAGAAGAAGACCCTTCATCACTTCTGCAGAAGAAGAAAGACCATTCAGCTCTTCTGTAGAAGAAGACCCTTCAGTTCTTTCATAAAAATACCCTTCAGCTTTTCTATAAAATGATTCTTCAGCTCCTCTATAAGAAGAATTTACCGCCCAAATTTTTATCTATTCACATTCTATCCTTTCCGAAGAGGTAACCCTTTCTGTTTGCTTAATTTTACTTTCACAATAACCCTTCTCTTTATTTCTCCCTACATCTCTCCATATGTGAGCATGTGCGTATGTGTGTTCGCCTAACTAACTCTTCTCTTATCAAATACATATCTAGAAAAGAAGAAGACATTTTTAGTTTAATATTATAATCCTTCGAAGAAGAAGAAGAAGAAAAAAATCCAAAGCTAAACCAAAAACCAGTAAGGAAAGTAGTAAAGTCGGGCTGGGCCGACTATATGATACCCTTCACCACTTTGGGTATATTCTACATATGTATCCCAACAGACGACGCGATTTTGTTATATATCTATATCTGAACCGATTTCAGGGAAAATTGCCAGAGACTAATTTATATTACTTCAGTACGTTGTGTCATTCGGCCTTGCTATGGATCTTTTCACGCAGCTTAGCAACATCATTTTATACTTACTTTAGTACTTCAGTAGTGTTGGCGGTTTATTTGGGATACCATTTGTATTTTGTTTTTATAAAAAACAACTATCTACTAGTGGGGAATGTATGGCATTGATTGCCGAGGGGTAAGGCAGGGAAGACTATAGTTTCGGATCACGCCACTGATCCTCATAAGTTCCCTTAGTTTTTTTTTGTGATATTCTCCCCAGAAGCTATTGCTTCTATACAAAAAACCTTTCAAACCCAAATGTCTCTTGTAACAAAGCGAAGTACTTAGCTGGCCAGCGTACCCTATACCAAAATTTGTGCAAATCGAAAAATATATAGGGACTTTGGTGCACCAATTACATAAAATCGGACGAAAATATATATGGGAGCTATATCTAAATCTGAACCGATTTTCATGAAACTTAGCACAAATTATTATAGACCCAAATGCCAGTACGCTATGCCCAATTTCGTGCAAATCGAAAGATATATAGGGTCTTTGATACACCAATTACCTTAAATCGGATGAAAATATATATGGGAGCTATATCTAAATCTGAACCGATTGTCACGAAACTTTGCACACATCATTCTAGACTTAATTCAGTACGCTATACCAAAAGATATCCAGGGACTTTAGTGGACTTTTTACCTAAAATCGGGCGAAGCTATATATAGGAACTATATATATATATGGGCAATATTGCCAATTTTTTAATATTCCATTTTCAAAAAATCAGCTTTTTTGTTTTTGTGGCACATCAATGATTTTTGGTACACATATAGAGAAAAATGTTCTGACTCCGAAACCGTTCGCGATCAAATTTTTGGTTGATGCGCGCAAAAGTTATCGAGGTTTTAATTTTGGGCATAAGAAAAAAATCTTAAAATTACGCCGTTTATTATATTGACCAAAAACGTTGATATATATCTTCCTCCGTAAAATAAGAATATGAATATATTATAATAATCACGATAAAGTTGCACATATTCGCGAAATATGAGAAAAATAAAAAATATAAAGCAGATTACATTAATATTTTCAATATATTAATGACATACACACACCTAAAAAAATAATTTAAAAATATCTACATAATCTAAACACCATGATGAATCAAATGATATCAAAATCACACAAGTCCGTGTAGCGGTTTCTAAATCAAAGCGACAACAAAACAAGATATTGAGGATAAATATTTGCTTTTGGTTCGAAAAAATAATGTCATCATATTTATTTTTTTTTTTAATTGTATACAAGAAATTTCAGAAAAAAATGTTGGGGTTATTCTGCTATTTTACCCGAATTTCGCCGAAAAATTGACATATATAATAATAATCACTTTTTGTGTATAAGTATACGCCTTGCGGATTATATCAAGACCCTTCCGATAAATCTTAGAATTCTATAAATATGAATAAATCTTAAAATAAAATAATATTATGAAATATACATTTTAAATTGCGTGTAAATCGCGTAATTCTCAAAATCATTTGATGCGCATGAGGTTTCCAGGAAGTACTGGACTTTATCTTCCAATCCATATATATTTTGCGAAATTTCATTTGACGGCTAAGATGTGCCACACGTTGCATTGAAGTACCCAAAAAATCGTAAAACGCGAATAATTTCCGAAAACTCCATATGCCATTAACGATTTCGGTGTGCACCCTAAAAAAATACATCGACCTATACCATTTCAATGTGGTCCATTAAGAACCATGGATGTGCCAGCTCACACTATTTTTGAGATAATTCTTTCGGCTGACGTTTTTAAAGTTCTCTTTTCGAAAAAGATCAAAATCCGTATGAGGTCATTTATTAAAGCGGAAATGATACACAGAAAACGCAAGTAAATCCGCGATATTTTCAAAAACATTTTTTGCCAAATTTCGTGTTTTTGGAAGTCCAGTTCCCGCCGTTCTAGTAGATGGATTTTCACGAAGAAGATTTTATATCATCCGAAACGTAAAAAACCTTATTGATCGCGGGTACCCATATCATTCAGTTGACAGATCTAAAAATTTGGCCCGAAAAATAGGTTTTTTAGAAATATGATCGCACAAAATTCGCACCTTCGGATGAGTATTACTCTGAAGCTGTGCATACTACATACACAAAATACATATCAAATTACGCAGATTCGCGAGTACAATAATCTTATAATCGATGTTTAGAAAATCCTATTTGCGTATTAAAGCTAGAAGTAAAATTAGAAAAACACTCAATATCGAGCTTCAAAATGTCAGCATCATTTAAAGGTAGATGCAGTGAAAATTTTGAAAAATGATACATAAGGGGCGTAGTCCCCATTTTGTTGGCTTCTAGTTTTATTTTGACGCGAAGACCGTGCAATGAGTGGGTTAGTCACAAATCGATAGAAAACATACAAAAACTGGTTCGCCTCAACCTGTTTTTACACATTTTTTTTACATTAAAGTAGACACAGCTTCCACCAAAATAAAGTTTGGAGGTCAATATCATGAACAGTTTGCAACGACAGATCAATTAACCCAAAACTATTAACTTTCGTTCATATACTTAAGTAGTTCCCGAGTTATAAAGGGGTGAACCTCCGCTTCAGCTATGTTAAAAAATTGGCAATATTGCCCATATATATGTGAGCTATATCTAAATCTGAACCGATTTTCACGAAACTTGGCATACATCATTCTAGACCTTATTCATTACGCTGTGCCAAATTTCGTGCAAATCGAAAGATATATAGGGACTTTGGTACACAATTTACCTTAAATCGGACGAAGATATATATGGGAGCTATATCTAAATCTGAACCAATTTTCACGAAACTTTGCACACATCATTCTAGACTTTATTCATTACGCTGTGTCAAATTTCGTGCAAATCGAAAGATATATAGGGGCTTTGGTACACAATTTACCTTAAATCGGACGAAGATATATATGGGAGCTATATCTAAATCTGAACCGATTTTTATGAAATTTTACACACATCATTCTAGACCTAATTCATTACGCTGTGCCAAATTTCGTGCAAATCGAAAGATATATAGGGGCTTTGGTACACAATTTACCTTAAATCGGACGAAGATATATATGGGAGCTATATCTAAATCTGAACCGATTTTTATGAAATTTTACACACATCATTCTTGACCTAATTCATTACGCTGTGCCAAGTTTCGTGCAAATCGAAAGATATATAGGGACCGTTTACATTAAATCGGACGAAAATATATATGGGAGCTATATCTAAATCTGAACCGATTTTTCCCAATTTCAATAGGGTTCGTCCTTGGGCCAAACAAATGAGCTGTGTCAAATTTCATCCAATTCGGATCATAAATGCGACCTGTACTTTGTTTACAATTTAACATCTACAGACGGACAGACGGACAGACGGACGGACGGACGGACGGACATGCATAAATCGACTCAGAAAGTGATTCTATGCATATTCTCAAAAGGAACCATGGGTCTATCTCGATTATTTTTGCCTGTTACAAACATATGCACAAAGACATAATACCCTGTACCACAGTGTGGTGAAGGGTATAAAAATCGAACACAAAATTGTTAAGAGATGGAGAGAGATTCTTGTAATTAGTTAGATAATTAAAGGATTTTTCTCATGTAATTATCTTTTATCCAATATGCTTCATGTTTTGTATGGGTTTTTCTTTTCTTCTACTTCTTGTTCTTGTTCATCGTTTGTTGTTGTCTCATCGGTTTATTGGAGCATAAGAAGTTGTCTTGACTAAGTCAAGAACTTGGAAATTTTGTGTTGAATGATAACAAGAAGAGACTGGCAGGATGGCTGCCTGACTGACTTGTCTTAACTAACAACCCGATGATTGTATTTGAAGATAAGGGTGCTTAAATAACCAACAACAACAAGAAGTAGTACAACAACATAATTGTAGGCTTAGTTCGTAGTGTCACAAGAGGTTAACGGTGTATTTAGATGTGGGTTAATGGCAAATTGGTTGAGGATGGGTAGGCATTGGTTTAAAGATATATTAGATGAGGAGCAATGAAAACGAGGAGGAATTGGAGATTAGAATTGGTATGGCATTTGTTGTTTTTATTTGTATATCCTACATAACTATGTTGTAAGGTTATTATGTCTTTGTTGGCCCCTAGAGTTTGTAACGCCACGAAAAATTGGTCCTAGACCCACATTAAATATACCTATATTCATATTTCGACTAGCAAACACAGTACAGACCACAGTTATGGGTCAAAAGTCACGAAATTTTGCACGTAGGTTCGGTTTTGGTAAAAATCGGTTCATATTAAGGGGATGTAATGGACCAATACTTTATTTTTTACTGTTTTTCTGGTCTATCTATAGGCCATAATTATGAACCGAATATCACGAAATTTTGCACGGAGAAAGGGATCTGAAAAATCAACAAGCATGACTGTAGCGAGTTAAATGGACCAATACTTTTATGTGAAAATTTGCATTCTATGACGTATATATTTACTCCTGAAGGACATAGACCCAAGATAGTATATCCAATAGAGCTGTTGACCTTAAAATTGGATCAAATGAATCCAAACTTTTTTTGTGTACAATAATTTAATGGAGTAATTTTTTATTTCCGGAAAACATAAATCGGAAAAGATACCATAGAGGAGCTATAATCGGAGCTAATCGGTTAAGAGAATGCAAATATAGCGAAATATTACCAAGACTCGAAATATCGGTCCGCAAAAACATAGAGCTCAGTGGTAGTTGTGAAGGGTATCATATGGTTGGCCCCGTCCGACAATACTGCTTCATTCACTGCTTCTAGATTATGAAAGTAATAAGGTGAATATAGTGGGCTTGACGCTCTAAAAGAAGCTAATACGTTCGCCAACACTTATGAAGAATATCTCTACGCTATACGCTGGCCTAGGCGATCAAAGGACTAACTATTCGTATCAGAAAAAGGACTAACTATTCGTATTCAAAGACAAACCAAAACTAACGAAATTTGTTCTTGGAAGAAGTATCTTGCGAACTTCTATAAGAAAACCCTACCCTCATTTTATACAAAGACCATACCATACAAAAACAGCCTATTGGTGTTCTATAAGCGGAATCAACCGACCATTTTTTATGAAAGTTCTCGTAAGAGAAGACCTAATGACCTTCTATAAGTAAACCCTTAAAAAATATTTATTAAAAACCCAATGAAAAAATATTCTTTAAAATCACCGCCTGTAGGGAGGACTTTAAAAATCCACGCCTGTATGGAGGACTTTAAAAATCCACGCCTGTATGGAGGACTTTAAAAATCCACGCCTGTATGGAGGACTTTAAAAATCCACGCCTGTATGGAGGACTTTAAAAATCCACGCCTGTATGGAGGACTTTAAAAATCCACGCCTGTATGGAGGACTTTAAAAATCCACGCCTGTATGGAGGACTTTAAAAATCCACGCCTGTATGGAGGACTTTAAAAATCCACGCCTGTATGGAGGACTTTAAAAATCCACGCCTGTATGGAGGACTTTAAAAATCCACGCCTGTATGGAGGACTTTAAAAAACCACGCCTGTATGGAGGACTTTAAAAATCCACGCCTGTATGGAGGACTTTAAAAATCCACGCCTGTATGGAGGACTTTAAAAATCCACGCCTATATGGAGGACTTTAAAAATCCACGCCTGTATGGAGGACTTTAAAAATCCACGCCTGTATGGAGGACTTTAAAAATCCACGCCTGTATGGAGGACTTTAAAAATCCACGCCTGTATGGAGGACTTTAAAAATCCACGCCTGTATGGAAGACTTAAAAAATCCACGCCTGTTTGGAGGACTTTAAAAATCCACGCCTGTATGGAGGACTTTAAAAATCCACACCTATTTTAGGTCCTTGAAAAAATATTCTTTACATATCCACGCCTATTTTTGGTCCTGGAAAAAATATTCTTTACAAATCCACGCCTTTTGGTCCTTGAAAAATATTCTTTAAAAATCCACGCCTTTTGGTCCTGGAAAAAATATTCTTTACAAATCCACGCCTTTTGGTCCTGGAAAAAATATTCTTTAAAAATCCACGCCTGTTTTAGGTCCTTGAAAAAATACTCTTTAAAAATCGTATCCTGTATGGAGTACTTGAAAATGTATTTCTTAAATATCTACTCCTATTTTAGGTCCTTAAAAAATATTTATTAAAAATCTTATGGATATTTTTCAAGCGGGACCTACTATTCTGTTTTTAAGAATTCAATTCTGGACTCTTATACTGACCTCAAACTGGTGCCCTTTAATAAGACCCTACTAACCTTCTGCAAAAATAACCTACTAACCTTTTATAATAATACCTTAATGACCTCCTATAAACAATGACCTCTATAAAGAGG